>NC_139723.1:4108737-4381237 GCF_964211835.1 Anser anser | reverse complement strand
TCGTTAGCCAACGGTGGATCATCTGTGGTGAGCTTCGGAACAGAGCCTTGGAGACTTGCAAGTTTTAGAGAAATGGGTTCTACAACTCCTTGACCTTGACACTATCAGGAAATTGGACCTCCACCAGATTGCATTCCCAGAGTCCACTGCTGAACTCTACACCCGTGATGTGCAGAGCAGTCTCTTTAAGCACCACTAAACACATGCGTGCCAGCACCATGCTGGAGAGCTTTATACCTGATAGAATAAGAAGTACTTCCAGATTTCGTTTTGGAGTAGTCCACAAAAATCCAACTTGGGATTTATTTTTTCAATTTTCTTAAGGAAAAAAAGTGTTAGATGGGATGAACTGCTCTAAGTGAAGTAGGAGGCTGAAAAGACCAATCCATCCTTTGACACAGAATTTTTTCTTATTTCCATGCTCTTAGTTTTTTCTTTATTTTTTCCAAATGTATAAAAGCAGGCAAAGGAAATTCAGCACTGCATGAAGAGCAACTGCTTTGTGTTTGAGGCTACATGCTGGAATTAGTTAACATTCTGGAATCAGTTATCTTTCTTCCACGGTACTGTGTAAAAGCACTAAAATGACCACTTCATGAGACTAAATGGCCATATTATTTCCTTTAAGTAGGTCAGAAAGCAGCTTCCTCAAAATGGGGATCAGGCACTTGCTTCCTTAAGAGTATTTAAAATAGTAACAGAAGCACTTGTGAACTAAAGAAATTGGACTGTTGGTCTTTAAAACATTTGTTTATTTTATAGAATGAAAATAATTCTGCAAGGCTCTCTAATTAGAAAGTGTGTGCATGCATGTGTGTGTGCAGCAAATGAACACAATACAAGACTGTGCTTGATTCACCCATGTAAAACATATCATTATTGCACCAATATCATTCTAATAAGCAAAAGTGACGTTCTTATCTGTGTAATTATGAAAAACTATCATATGAACTGATTTCACATAGTATTGCTGTTCCAAGCACGAATAATATATATTGTGTTAGAAAGTAGCATGCATTCAGCTCCGCCACATGACTCATTGACTACGAAGTATGATGCTATTTCAGTACAACACCTATCTACTTTTAGATTTTGCTCCTTCAGTATTTCTTGTTTGGAAGAAAACAAGCCACAGATTAAATTATTTCTTGCTTTTTAGGCTGCAACTACTATTACATAGTCTCATAATAATGAGACTATACAATAGTACTCTCCAAAAACACGCTTCCTGGATTGTGAGTACATATTTTCGGATTTCTAGGAAAGGTGATTAAATTATAAATAATGTCTTTAACTATAATGTGCTCAAAATTACTCTTTTAATTATTTGCAGGATGTAGAGGAAGAATATATGTCTTTCTGCTGGAAAGCTTATATGATGAAACTTCCCTCCACCAATCTCACACAAAACTGTGCAGCAAAACTGTTAGATATGTATTTTATAAATCAAGAGCCTAAAGAAGTTGTTTGACTTGATGGGATTGTTCCCACAGTGATTTATAATCTGAGATTATAAAACACTGCCTGAAAATAATCCAAGAACTCAGAAAACTACCAAAGGGGTGTTTGGTGCAGGCCTAAAACTTGATGTGAAACAATTTACCGTGTCAATGTCCAGATGATTTTTCTTTCATTACAACCTGGAGGGAAAGGAGAGATTAACAAAGTGGAGAAAGGGAATATAATTTCCTGAGTAAAACTCCCAAAGCACTAGTTACCAAACATGAATTTGTCTCCAAAAAACCTCGGTCTGGAATATCAGATTCTTTGCAGATCTTTTGCCAAGCTTTATGAGTTTGTCTGCAGGAAACAGCACAGAGATCCAAGCACTTTAGGACTTTTCAGAAGATGTAAAAATGTTCTCATAACTGGATGCCCAATCTGTAATTTGGCAATAATTCCTTTTTGTCTCACATCTTTTTGGATCATAAAATCTTCCAGGTCATTACTGCGAAAAGCTTGGTGGACTCCTCTGCCAAATAATACCTTGGTCAACAGAAAGCACAGAGCAGCTAAGCATTTTTACAGCTCTAGAAACTGACAAGTTTAACTCTTAAATTATACCTGAAATGGTAGAGCTAGCCTCATGGTTTTCCAAAAGACCATACTGCTCTATTATCCTTACCCCTTTATTCACTGCTTGCTAGCATCTGGTCCAACTGTGGAAGTTTTGCTAAAGCTGTGGGTATAGGCCTGACATAATTGGTTTAAATATTTATTCATTTATTTTTGGCATTTATCTGGATTTATAAGAAATCTCACAATTCACTCTTCCTGGCTTTGTCACTCAGTTTTCCTCCCTCATGCACATAACTAAAGGGAAGCCTAAAACCAGAGGTAAAATTTTCAGGAACCAGTCCATAGGAATGCTTTGCTTTCCAAACAAGATGCACAGTGCAATTAAGTGGGATGGGAGCTGCAAGATATGATAGAGCTTATGCTCAGGTAAAGTCAGATTGAAGTAAATCTAGATCCTACACATTAAGATGTGTGAGATGAGTGTGGGATTGTAAATAAAAGTTTCAAAAAGAAAATTAAAAAATATTTCAAAGGAAATTTTAAGGAATTTTAAGGAAATTTATAGTATTTGAGAAATATAAATAAATTGTAATATATTACACATCATATATACCATACTAAATATAATATTTAAAAATGTTATAACTTTATAATTAACATGACAAGAGCGTCAGAGGGTCCAAAAATAAATACAAAGTAGATGCTGAGATTTTTGCTGTTAGTTTGTATACTGGATTGAGAGGAGGACACCTGTTCACACAGACGTATTTTCTGGGTAACAGTGACCAGGTGAACCATCAGGAGTGTCCTGCGGGCATTCAGGGTCCCTACCCAAAAACAGAAACAGCAGTCTTTTCCATCTGTTCACTGGGATTAATTCAAATGTCCTCCAAAGGTGTCCTCAGAGATGATCTACCCTCTGAAAGAGATTCAGCAACTTTCCTGAAGAAATGTGCTACTTATTTAATAGTTTCATGAAAGTAGTAGTAAATGGGTATGTTTCCTCTGGCAGAATAGTCCCCTCATGCACTGCAGATGGCTTTGGTGCTAACAGACTTTTCTAACAGGTCACTGGTTTGCGCTGGTGAGAAATGAATCTGATTTTTTTTTTCCAGCCACCACCATGCATTCAAGCTTCATTTCACACAGTAAGTAAATTTTATTTGAAAAGGCATAAATCACACTCCTGAAAATTTTGTATTAGCAAAATGTTGCTAATATTTCTTACAGTACACATACTATGAAATATTTGTGAATCAACAAAATTGTGTATTTCATGGGGCAACCTCACATACACTTCAGAATGTAACAATCTCTCACAAAAAGCAGCGTGAGATTACTGTCACCTCTCTAGATTATCCTAAATGACCAAAATGATAATATCACTGTCAGTAAACAGGAAAAAAATTGTCCTTTGATGTTTATGTCTTGTTTATTTTCTCCATCTTGCCTGTTTCTGACAGGTAACCAACCAAACATTATTAACATCTGGCTAGAGTCTATAGTCACTTCTCTCACTACCAGTGAATCTGGAGATAACGCTCATTCATAAAATTCAGCCCTTGACTTCAGTCACAGCTATGAGCAAAGGACAAGGCACAGACTGTCCCGTCCCAAAAGTGGTCATCAAAGAGGCTGTGATTCATATTTCTTACTCATAGCTACTACCCTGCAGCTTCTTCTTTTCTCTGGGGTAATGCTTAGCTGGCACTTTGCTTTATGCTGGGGCTCTGCAGCATTGTTTCGTTCCCTCTCCCACACCAGCAGAGGTACAGGGTACATTGGAGTACGAATGCAAAGAATCTCAGGCACAATAAAGCAGTATTTTTTTGTGAGCAGGTCTAATAGGGGACTAGAATAGAGGTTGAACTGACAGTTGTTTCAGTGTAACAGAAACATAGGAGAATATCAGTTTTTTGTTCTGGAAAAATAATAAATAAATACATTAATTAATTAAAAAGTTGTCCTTGGCAGTTAAAAATCATGTTAAATGCTAATTTAATGCGGAGCATCTACTCTTGTATAGTCCTAAGGCATCCATTCCCTGTTTTGCTCCCTAGGCTTTTCTTTGTTTCTTTATCACTCCTTGCTGTAGTTCTGCACAAGGCAGCAGGGACTTTCTGTCGCTTATTTTCTTACCTTTCACAGTGTATCCTCACTTGGGCAAAGAAAGCCAACAGCATCTTGAGCTGCATTATACAGTGCATTGGCAGCAGGTGGAGGGAGATGATCTGTCTGCTCAGCACCTGTGAGGCCACAGCTGCAGTGCAGGGCCCAGTCCTGGACTCCCTGGTAAAAGAGGGACTGGAGTAAGCCAGCACAGGACCACCAAAATGATGAAAGGCCTGGATCCTCAGTCACACACGGAGATGCTGAGAGATCTGGGATTGCTCAGTCTGGAGAAGAGGAGGCTCTTGGACCACCCATGTGAGGTCTGATGGGGAAGGTAAAGAAGATGCAGATGAACTCTTCTCGGTGGTGTCCAAAGACAGGACAAGAGGCAATGGACACAAAGTGGAACATGCTAATTCACATTTAAGCGTAACAAACATTTTTTACTTTGGGACAGGTGAAATACTGGCACAAGGTGCCCAGAAAGGTTGTGGAGTCTTCATCCTCATTCAAATCTCAGCTGGACATGGCCCTGTACAATGGCTCTGGCTAGCCCTGACAGAGCAGAGGGATAGATGAGACAATCTCAACCATCGGTGACCCGGTGAGGTTAACAGGATCCCAGAGCACAGATCAGGCACCCAAGTATCTGTTTCCTTCTGTCAGAAAAGAAAATCAACACTCCTTCTGGTAAGCCTCTGATGTAGAAATTCCCAATGTCAATCTCCTGACTCAGACCCCATTAATAATAGCGCATCTCATCAGCCTCGGAGGGTCGTTGTGTTGGCAAGCTCTCATATGTTAGGGCATCTTCAGCATATCATACTATTTCTATAGTCTTAGGAGGTACTTGCCTTTCAGACAGGCCGAGGTTTTGCTACTCGTTAGGAAACAGGGTTGTCCAAAATCCTGTCAGAATCAGACTCTGCTAAGCATAGACTCTGAAGTATGCAGCTTAATTTGCTGCAAAAATAAATCTAATTGGCTGACTCTAGATCCTGCTAATGACCATCAACACCTTAACACCAACTGCTTAGGCTGGAAAAAATCATGCTACAAGCCTTTTTATTAAGTGAAAGCACAGTGTGAATGACACCCAAGGGAGAATTATCTCCATTTTATTTATTTTTACATTTTCAAATATTATTATTTTCTTCTTTTTTTTTTTCACTCTGATGGACATCCTTCTAAAAGGAAACTGATTTCTAATTGCTGGTTTCATATACTGAGCTAAAATGCATTATTTTCAACACAACAATATGAGAGAGGGACTCTACCAGAAATATTACAAAATAGAAAATTATTCTAAACCATAACTATTCAAATGAACATTTACATGTTGAAGAATAATAGCTCTCTTTTTGATCTTAAAGCTCCCAGACTGCAGAAGCCTCACCCCATGCAGAAGACCACCCCATGTTAATGCAAAGTGCTCCAGTCTGGGGACATAGGTATTAGGTTTCCCAGAAGTCCATTTTGTAATGGAACCACTCAGAAAGGTGTTTAAACTTTGCTTAAATCCCAGATTGCCTGACTTGGGATTCAGCATGTGCATACTGCACACTAAAAGCAATGAATTCAGACTGAAAAACAGCATCCAGGATGGTTTACATACATAAATGGAGCACATGGAAAGACGTTATGAGACACATTTTGCAAGAGACAATCATGTTTAGAACAGTCACAACCTAAATAAAACGCCTGAAATATAGCCTTTTCCCAGGCTGAGAAAAATTCTACCCTACCTTCTTCACTGTCAAGTCATGGATATGACCTTAACAGGAAATATTTAGAACAGCCTACATGTAAGAAAAGCCCTCTCCTATTTAAGCAGGGGAAACTTGTACAGCCAAGAATGCAAAAGTCACGTCATTAGAGAAGTAGGCAGAAATATGACTCCATGTCCTGCTAGCTAGAGTAGTCATACAAGAGTCAAGAACTCATCTTTAATTACCTTAGCCTGTCTACATAAAGGGTCCTACTATGAAGCCAGGAATGATCTCTGAAGAAAAATGGGTGTACAAGAGCAATCCTATGCTTTTTTCCTGTATAGTTTCTTATTTATCAGGTGGGGTTTTTAAGGCATTTTTCACAAGAACCCAACTCTCTGCACTGGTGGCAGGGAATAAAAAAAAATTAAACAAGGTGCTTGGAAGCAGCTCATTAAGGCCAACTTTCAAAGTATTACAGACCCTAAGTCAGAGACATCTAAGTCAGTCATAAAACATTACAGGTGTGAGGTTTTTTCCCTTTTTATTTTTTTTTCCCCCAAACTCTTCAGTGGTTACGTATTGGGCAGACTGACAGCCTTTTTCTTCAGAGGAACACATATACCGTTTTCCCAGGATTCCCAAGAAAACATAAGGCATCACAGCTGGGATTCGCCTACTCCTTTGCTGTGGGCTCCATGTATTCCTCTGCTCCCTAACTGAACAATTACCAGAAAACAAGGAGGTAATTCACTGCATCCACATATGACAGTGTATCTGGTAAACTCTCGTGAGTTCTCCAAGAAGCTTTCTGCCCCTTATTGTGGAGGTATTTTGTCCTCTTCTGCCTCTTTTGCAAATACATAGTACAGGCCTGTGTCTAAAAATATATATTCAAGTCTAAAATATGAAATGCTGTGTAAACTGTGGAAATAGCAATCTCTACCTACTACCATGACCTTGGATAAGTCATGTTTTATCTTCTTGCTCAGCTCTTTCTTATTTTCCCAAAATGAAGGTAATATGACCACTCCTGGCATTTTAAAGTGGCATACCACCAATAATCATTATATACTGTCTTTCTAAACAGAATAATGCTACTGTGAGACGTCTTTGGTAGCTTGAGTGGAAATACGAAATCTACTTACTCATACAAAAAAACAAGAGGGATGATCATACTTTCTAATTGAATCTGATTCATTAAAATGTTTTTAAGGTTCTCTTACAAAATGCAAAATATCAAGGTGTGTGGGCAGAAACATGCTCTTCTCTTACGTATAATATTGGTATGTGAAATTCCTGCAGAGCTTGGGAATGAACACTTTATCTATCTTTACCTCAGACTTGCCAGTGGCCAGATCAGATCAGAGCTAGGCTGCTTCAAGGCCTCAAATGGTGTGGAAAGTAAAACATTATTTAGAGCAGCTTTTGGGCTGCTTTAATTTAAAGCACAAGGTGGAAAATTCAAACCAGGGTTACTATAAATGGTATCTAGAGGTTTTGCTTCTGTCTCTGCCCCAAACACAGAAGAAAAGTATTTGGGAATCAGGCTTAAGCAATGAGAGCTTCTCTTTTAAGTGAAGTTTTTTCATCAGCAGCACAGACTCTCCAAGACAGAGAATTACAATAGACTGTAAGGCAAGTGCAGTAGGCTGTTGTACAAACCTCACTTGTACTACACTTGCACCCTAAACATAGGTGGTATGGGACCAATTCTAGCTGCCACTCACTTTTTTCTCCCACACATTAATACAGGAAAACAGTTTGTCTTTGTTCTTGCTCAGCTGCTTCACTTAGTTGCCTTTATTACCCAAATAAAGGTGTCAGGAAAATATCCTTCTTCCTAATAATTTTATTTTTTACATGTCAAGTAGGTCTTATTATTATTATTATTATTTTTTAACCTGAATAAATAAACACATTCAAAGTGAAACTGAGGGGTTCTATTTTCTGAAGAAAATGTTCATACAGTTTTTCACTGAAACAGTTTTAACAAAGTATTTGCACTAACTCTGTTCCAGCCAAATGTCCTCTGCGTATCCTTGAAGGAATCACCAAGGCTGGTGTACATGTGAAACCCAAATGATGCACTGGCCATCACAGAGAGAATCAGAAGGAAAGAAGGAAGGAAAGAAGGAAAGAGAAGGAAAGAAAAGGAAAGAGAAGGAAAGGGAAGGAAGGAAGGAAAGGGAAGGAAAGGGAAGGAAGGGAGGAAGGGAGGAAGGGAGGAAGGGAGGAAGGGGAGAAGGGGGGAAGGGGGGAAGGGAGGAGGAGAGAAGGGGGGAAGGAAGGAAGTGGGGAAGGAAGGAAGTGGGGAAGGAAGGAAGGAAGGAAGGAAGGAAGGAAGGAAGGAAGGAAGGAAGGAAGGAAGGAAGGAAGGAAGGAAGGAAGGAAGGAAGGAAGGAAGGAAGGAAGGAAGGAAGGAAGGAAGGAAGGGGTAACTGCAATCTTAATATAAACCTTATTTTTACCCAAAAGCACTTTGATTTGGTTTCAGAAGAAATCCTATTGTTTCAGAAAAGTGGGTTCGTTATATATTCCCTCTATATTTGAAAACAATGAATGGTTTTAAACAATAAATATTTTTATTTACAGGTGAAAACTTAAAGTACAATTTCATAATTTTACAATTTGCAACTAGTGAGTGCTATAAATCCATGAAAAGTCTACAAGTCTATTTTTTAAGCATATTTTTGGCTTACATTTCTAAATCACATATTGTTTATATTTACATATTTTTTTCTAAAGAATATTTTCAATATTCTGGAGCTTTATTTAATCATTGTCTTGGTTTTTTTGTTGTTGTTTTTGTTTTTGTTTTTTGTTTTTTCTTTTTTCTTCCATTTGTTTCAAAGTGAGAACACACAGCAGGAGAACTATTATTTTTGTCCCTTTAAAATACTCTACACATCTTCTCCCCCTTTTCAGACTAAGGAGCTGTAGGATTCAAATAAATCCAACCTTTTCTATTTGAAATGCTCTCTGTAGGATTATGTGCCTATGTGTTTCTGGCTGTAGTTTTTCTTGCTAAAAGGGAACAGATAGGTGTAAATGATATTCACACCTCTTAATTGGAGTCATTAACAGTTCTCTGGGTTATTTTTCAGCATAAGACCTTGGATTTCCAAAGGAGCAACTAGCAACAAGAGCCAGGAGTTGCTGCAAACTTTTACTTATATAGGATTGCTAGTTATGAGTGTGATTTTTGTGTTTTTGTTGTTGTTGTTTTGTTTTCATTTGGGGGGGGGAGGATTGTATGTGTTGGGGGGTGTGTTCATCATTTCTATTCTGGCAACATCCCTACTGTGGACAAGATTTTATAAGCAAGAAGGTGCTTTTGTTTGTATACCTGTTTAATTTGAGCTGATATAAGCAAGACCATCAGTAACACTTTTATTCATGTATATTTTGTATCTGTTAGGAGATATTCCTGGTGTAGTGACATGAGCTGCAGAAAGATATTTTTGTTTCTTTCTTAGGGTGATGCAAATTCATAAAAGTCGTTTGTTTCTTTGTTCCTGTTTAGTATTGCACAATCATTTTTGTGTGCGAGGAGAAAAAAAATCAATTATTTACCTTGTTTTGCAGAACAGGCACAAAACTGATGGAAGCAATAGTCTCTCCACAGCTTGACAAAATACACTAACAATTCATGAAAAATTCACGTAACAAGCCAAATACAGTTTATTTATGAAACTGAACCAATTAACACTGCTTGACTGTAGTGAGCATCAAAACGTCCTTTCATGGCCTTTAAAAAAAAAAATGTTTAATATCTCTGCATGTTCTTCTTGTATTTGCCCTTGCATGTGCCTGCCCAAAATCAACACTCTGATTTCTCACCCACTACCAATGGCAGTAGATGTTGTGTTCACAAACAAAAATGTAAGAAATGCCACATTCAGTTCTTGCCTCTAAACTCCATTCTAGGCAGGAGAGGTCCCTGCCACAACTATAATCATAATTTTTGCACTGTTCATGTAAGCAGAAAATTTTCTGATGAACCTACCGTGCAGTTTGTCTTTTGCTGTTTTAATTCTTGTGTTAGGCCAGTTTGAACCCACAGAAGCACCCAAGAGGAATTTAATGAAAAAAATAGTATCAGTAACTGAAAGCTGATAAATCAAAAGACAGGAATTCCTTAAAAAGATCACTGCATGGCACACACAAACTCCTCTTTTAAATCTGGAGAAAACAACAGGTGATGATAAATAAAACAACTGGTGAAGTACAGTCCTGAGAACATTTGAGAGTGGCAAGTCACCTATCTCCTTTCTTTGAGTTCAGAAGACTGGAGAAAATTAAGAGCTCAGAGAGATATGAAACGGACAAAAAACAAACCTTTAACATTTAGTTTCTGTTGAGATAGAAATAAACTTAAGAATGGTTTCTAGAAGCACAAAATCTGATCCTCCCAAAATATGCAGGGATAGATTTACAGAGGGGGTGGACTTAAATGTTGGAAACCTCAAAGTCTTGCAAACTTGCCACCTCATAGATTTCACAGAAGCCAGCTGGGCTCCCAGATGCCCCTATAAGACACATGAGAAAGAGTTCAAAAATTAGACAAATGGCCCATCATACTAAGCTGAAAATCATCTTAACTCACAGAATCACAGAATGACAAACGGATGAGGTTGGAAGAGACCTCTGGAGGTCATCTGGTCCAATCTGCCTGCTCAAACACAGAGTAGGTTGCCCATGATCGTGTCCAAGCAACTGCTAGATGTAGGGAAGTTATGAGAGAGGAACGGATTGTAAACTGATCTGCCAGAGTCTAAAACCTAATTATGGGTCCTTTCTTCATCATTCACCAGTACCATTGGGCTCTACTGCCACGATATAGAATTACAGAATGGCTTAGATTGGAAGGGGTCTTAAAGATCATCTAGTTCTAGTGCCCTGCCATGGGCAGGGACACCTCCCACCAGCCCAGGCTGCCCCCACCCCATCCAGCCTGGCCTTGGGCACTGTCAGATATGGGGCATCCACAGTTTCTCTGGGCAACCTGGTCCTGAGTGAAGAATTTCTCCTTTATATATATTCTAAACATGCCCTATTTTAGCTTAAAATCATTGCCCCTTGCACACTACTCTACCTGATCGTCTTTCCAGGTCTTTCTTGTAGGCACCCAGCAAGATTTTCTCAGCCTCTTCCCCATCTGTCTAATTTGATATAAACAACTTGTCTGTAAAACAGGGAAAGAATTTGAATTTTTGTTTTTTTTTTAAGTGAGTGCTCTGTATAAGGGCGTATAGATCCCTATCCTTATGATCTTTAGACTCCATTTACTTCGTTTGAACATTTTATAGTTGAACCCAAGTTAACTCTCAAAACACAACCCTACCCTTCAAGTAAGTTTATTTGTTTCTTTGTTTGTTTTTCTTTTACCAGACAAAAATCTAAATATTTTTTTTCCTGCATCTTGTTTGTTTGTTTGTTTTATCTGCAAACATACTGGGCTATGAGGACCTTTGGAGCTGTACAATCCAAATAAACCTTGCAGTGACATTTTTACGGTTGTTTTGCATCCTTGCATCATACTTTTGTATAACCTGTCTGTAATCCTTCTGTGTCTCAGAATTCACCACACTATAAATCACCTAAATTATTGTATTGGATTTCAGATAAAATCCATTGTGTTGTGGAGTACTTCTATGTTTACAATTTAGGGAAGTTTCTTCTACCCAGCTCATGGAAAAGATGGAAAAGATGAAGCCAGCATAAACTGTCCTAGAGAAGTTAGACTGAGCTCATACAGAGAGAATCCATGCTTCAGAAAACCTTTTGAAATATAGCTAAATAACTCCCCTCAAAACATCATCTCTTTTGTGACATATGAATCCTCCTGGTAGAGTCAGAAATATATAACAATGGTAATAATACATTAATATATAACTAATATCACAGTACAATAGGACAAACTGAAAAAGTCAAGAAAGAAATGCAACACAAATAATTTTGTTCTTTAAAAACATATATATCAAAGATATTTGTCCTATTTAGTTCCAGCTATTTTTTCATAACACTGGACACTGTTAGCTTAATTGCACATGAAATTCACTTCTGTTATCTCAGAGTTAGTGTGTAAATACTAAATTTGACTTCTTACTGTCTGCCTATTTTGGCCTTTCTATATAAATAAAAATGATGCAAAAAGATATTTTTACACTTGATTTAGAGAAGTTCAGCAATGCTCAGCTCCCAACAGTAAGCTATCTTTCTAAATGCAAGAGCTATTTTTCCAATGATTTTGTTGTCTCCTATGAATTTTTTAAAAATGTAATTTATTCATGAGCAGAAGTGAGTAAAACCACCGGTTTCCCAGTGGAGTCATATTGTTAACATGAACCACATCTTTCCTGACCTTGCATAGTAATTGTAGGGGCTGCACTCTATAATTGGTCCAAATACAAATACATTTGTAAATCAGGTAGGTTTCCTGGAACTCTGGAACGACACTAGTGCATCTGCTTTTATTCATACCCAAGTCTCAATTGCAACTGACCAAAAAATTGCACACCAGCTAAACCTATCAGACCTTTCATGCCTGAGCTTTCCACCCCCATTCTCGTCTACACAAATTAAAATGAGGTTCTTTGCTGTAGCCAAAATCCTCCAATATGCTTGTCATGAACTGCTGAATTTACTGTTCACATCTTTTTTACAATACAGATTAAGTGTGGATCCAGAGCTCTGCTTCAAAGGGGCCCTCCAACTGCCATATTTTCATCATAGCATGCATTCACGATGCAAATATAATATCCATCTGGGCCTTTTATAGGCTTAATTTATCCCTGCTTATTTATCATAATTAAGTGCACCATATGATAGGAATCCTTGTGGTATCTCTACTGATCTGGAGTAGGGAAAGATCACTAACCCTACTTATGAAATCCAGCAATTAAATTACATGATATCACTCATCATAAAAAAACAAACCCTCTACTAATGACATAAATGTGTTGGACTAACCAGTTCTGTTCTAGCACATATGTAAAATAAGGGGGGAAAAATGACAGAACATCAAAGATGAGAGCCATGCAGAAGCCCCAAGGAATGTTCCCAAGCCACTGGATTTGAAATTATCTATACCACGGCTTAGTTCTTCAGTAATAGAGATGTAACTAGGGGCACACAAGCTGTGTCAGAAACCCCAGGTCAGAGAAACTCTTCTGAAATCAAGTTTACATGAGTTCCGTGAAGTTCAGATAAAGTGCGGTCTGATTTGGAGCCAGCCCACCTTTACATCTCTTTGCACAAAACGAGTAAAAGCACATTTACAGACCTATTTTTGGGGAAGCGTGTTTGCTTAAGAAATAACTTCCAAGACCTCCTGAAGCAACATCTAATTAAAATACATAAGGCAATTGGTAACATAGCCAATGACACTTAATGTGGATCCTGTGTTCACGTTCCATGAAGAGCCCTTCATGGGGCACATGTACAAAATGTCCTGGGCTAACTCTAAGCAAGCTAGTATATAACGATGTCAAAGCAAAGTGCTGTGCAGATATACTAAGTCAGCTCAAAAACCAGGTACACAATTGTGTTGTCACAACAAGAGGATAGAGACTGCTATAGATCCTAGACCTATGGGTGATGTTGGCCTCCTTCTCAAACCGGGCTCTGTTTGTAAGAACTTTCTTCATACATGAAGAAGTCACAGAATCACCATTCTCTTCATTTTGATGGGCTTAAGTCCTCAGTTCCCCCACCGTATATAGAGAAACATCTCCATTGCAGAAAGCAAAAGGTAAAGTAGCATTAGAAAGGACGGGAAAGGTCTGTGTTTTAGTCTGTTCTCCTTTATCACACGATTGTCACTGCTTTTTCCTCAGAGGCTCTTTGCTGCAAAATAATCAGCATCTGTCTATGCAGACTCTTCAGCGCCTGAGAATCCTGGTAGGTCCCAAGGAGGTGCTAAATCCAGGGCTGTTTACTAGATGTGCCAGCATGAAAATATTGGGGCTGAAAGAATTCTCAGCTTAACCAGGGAAGCCCACAGTGACATCAAGCAGCTACGAACCATGGGCTTTTGTTTGCTTAACTGCGTTTAGATGTTTAAAGTTTTCCTCTGTTTTCTATAAGGGTCCTTGTGGGATTCCTCAAAGTGCTGAAGAATATTGTATACCTAATTCCCATTGAAATTTGGACCTTAGGAGTCACTGGCTTTCAATAAGACTCTCAACAATTTTACCATGTCTTTAATGAACTTGCAAGTTTTAATGAATAGTCATATGATTTTGGAGTCTTCTTGTCTGGAAGCAAAGCTGGGCTGTAAATCATTACACCATTAATAGCTGTTCCTTCGCCTTTCATTCCTAAGTATGGTAGTAATTATCCGTTTTGCAAAGCATAACAAAATGTGTCTTCATATTCAGAATATTCATGTAGCGACAATTCTAAAGTTATCATAGATAATGTATAGGCAGCAGTGTGTCCATAGTTAACTAGATTGCATAGAGAGCTCAGTTTTTAACCCCAAGGCCATAAACTTTGATTTGGGAAACCACAGTGCCCTGCGAATCACCAAAAGAAAAGGGGGAATGTTTTTCTAGTGTCTGAAAAATGCTAATTTTTTGCTGAATTACAGATCCTTAAAGGCTAACCTGATTTCAGATTCTGACCATTGACCAGTGTTTCTGCCTTGTGTTTGCCCAGTTCAGTCATGCTTTTTGTCTTTGCAGTTAAAATTGTTCAGAAATTAATGTTCTTGCAATGCTTAAGGACAAAGAATGCTAAGAAACATATGAATGATTTCAGTTATATTGTATTTAATTGCTGTTGTTAATGATTTTGCTACTCTTCGTGTTGCCACAGGAGACTGACCTTATGGAGACAGTAGCTTCAACTGGCTGGTCATGTCCAGGCTGCGCCTAGCACCAGAAGGACGTTGTACACACTCATTGATACCCGTGCTTACTCAGCTGTGATGGCAAATAGCTCTGCAGAGAGATTGCGTGAGACCGCTCTGTCTGTTCTCTCTCTGCTTCCTCATCCTGCTCATGTCATTCACAAGCTCTCACCTTTTCTCCTGTGGCTTCTCATATGTATACGGAGGATTTTATTCTAGCCTGTGTCCCTGCTGTCTTATGTCACCCTAAACTTTATCTCCATCTAGTTCAAATAGCATTATACCACATTTGGAACATAGATTTGACATTTGGTTTTGCTAGAGAATGTTTTTTTTTTGTTTTTTTTTTTTTTTTGTTTGTTTGTTTGTTTTTTTTCTTTTTTTTTCTTTTTTTTCTTTTTTTTCTTTTTTTTTTGAGAGTGTGAACAGTAAAATATTTATTAAACTCTTATGGCTTGAAATCTACATGTGGGATTAAAATAGAAGCTAATAGAGGAGAAAAGATCAGTACAGAAATGGTTTTCAACATCAGCTGTGAACCTTCTTTGGTGCCAGGAACTGGTTGAGTTAGGTTGTGTCCTTCACCAAAACTGCACGCAGTGTTGAACACTTCATAAAAGGGACCACTTAATAAATTGTGAATGATTACACAGGAAGGTAGAGGCACAGTACATATGTGCAGCCTCAAAGATGATGCAGTCTTTTCACGAAGGTTAGCTGAAATCTCCTCACTTCTCTAGAACAAACAAAATGTGAACTTCACTGTACACTTGCAAAAATACAAAATGCCCACAACCTCTAAGGTTAGCACAAAACTGCCATTTCTGCTGCTATAACTGTGCCATGATAAGCAAAGTCATCAGACCAAAAAAGTTAGTGTGTGTCATGCTCTTGTAGCATGCTTGCCTTAAACATACTTTACTTAAGTGTGGCGGAGTTCAGCAGTATCTTGCCTCTGTCCATTTACCACATCCTTGACGTTAATTCAATTTATCTGCAGGTTTCTTCTTTGGGGAGGTAGCTGTGGAGGGGTTCAAGGGTTGCTTTGCTTTTCAACTGTTGGTCCATGTTTGAGGATGTATTTTTGCTTTGTAAATCCTCTAGACTCTATTGTTTTTAAATTAATTTCAGAATGCTTTTAGCATTGCGACTTGGTCACCAAAGCATGACATGCTCTGACAGGATACCTTGAAAACAGACTTGCAAGAAGGCTGGGCATGCTTAGCTCAGTCTCAGAAGAAAACCAATACCATTTAAAGTGTGGGTTTCCAATCAGGTTAAAGGACATGATGGCTCCCTACAGCAATCCATTTAGGTCTGAAAAGGGTAAACTAATGCTGTCTGTGTTTGTTTTCAGCAGGTCCTGTAGAAGTCTGAGCTTAAAATAGCAATTTTGGTCCCTCATTTGTTTAGCAACAAGCAAGAACACCACACTCATTTTTCAACATATAGCGAAGCTTCTCTTCTTTGTCTTTGTACATGAAAGAGATGGTCATCCGAATTTTTAATTTTCTTAGTTTGCATCCATGATTTTTTTTCCCCTCTTATACTTGTCTTTCTTCCCATCACACAAGTTTCCTTCAGAAACCTGTTAGCAGATGGGAATGAAATAAACAGGTTTTTAAATAGGTTTATGATCACAAAAAGACAGTGCTCAAACAAAGAAGTCTGACTAGAGAGACTAGCAAGATTTCCTCCTCACCTGTTGAACAGACAATATCACCAGGATTGTGGCAGACCTTGCCTTTGATGATTTTTTCGTCAGAGAAGAGGTCATCTCGTGTACAGTCTTTTAGAGAAACTACCTCCAGAAGGATAGTTACTGACCTGTGTTTCAGCTTGTCTGGAAAAAAAATAAAATAAAAATATGTGTAGTTTCAGTCCTGCTCCTGGCTTGCAGCTCCTGGTATGAGAAGGAGCTCACCTCACTCCACGCAGCTGGGACCTCAGTAGTGGGCTGGGGGAGCCCCCTTTCTCAAGGGGTCTGCTAGTGCTGTTCTACTGCAGACATGGCTCAAAGACATTGAAATCTGTCTCGATTCTGTCTCGATGCTAGACCTTAATGCAGAAGACTTTAGAAGCACAACATTGCCATTCAGTGAATCCTGAGATTTGCAGTCCAGCTGACATATTTAAGAGAGTCCTAAGGACTCTTTTTCTCCTGTATTTGGTAATATTGCTAGGAGCTAAGAAACAAAGAGGGATAGTAAAACCATTCCTTGATGAGGGTTTTGTTTTATTCCCTGTGGAAATATGGAGTGCTCTGAGACATCGGACAGAAATCCCTCCCCACGTTCACTTCAAAGGGCTGAGGGGTCTGACAGCCACTCACCTCTCCAAAGGTACTGCGGCCTTTCTGTGTTCTACAATACCAAAGGAAATTCAGGGCAGAGCAGAAGGAAATAAGAATACCTGTAAAGTAACATAATTACACAGAGTATAACCTAGCTGCTTTCTAGGGTGCCTTTTATGGGATCTGAACTTTCCAAAACAAAGGAAGAAACAGCATACAAAAACAGTGGAGGAGCAATAAGTGGCATCACCCAGGACAAGCGACCAAGCTCTGAGCTTCAGTCAAATGTGCGTTTTGGTTTGTCAAGGCAGATTGCTGTAGTCTAACCATAATTTACTGATTCTTGTGAAGAATCTTGAAATTTATTAGTTTTCATATCTTTTTTTTTTCCCCCCACAAGCAGGAAGAATATGATTTATTTTTTTCCTTCCCTCTGCAGCAGAACTTATCTGAAAGCTATTTCAGAGCAGCTCCTGAGCAACGACCAGTCGGCTCGCCCTCTCCCTACTTCCCTTCCACCCTGAGAAGAAAATTACAGGACTTACAAGAACAAAGAAAGGCAGTACCCCGGTTTCACCATGTGGACAGACAGCTTATCTGAACCACCAGGTCTGCACAGTAGTCTTTGTTTTAAGTGCCAACAAATTTTGATCTAAAAAGTGGGAATATGATGGAGAGTTTAAACAAAGAAGAGTGTATCCAGGAAACCAGCACTAATCAGCACCTGCTCAAACCAATAAGCATTTGAAATTTGAGTTTGTTCTACATTATTTGTAACTTCCATAAAAGCTTTACAGCTGTATAGCTATGTCAGCCTGCCCCTCCCCCCCCTTTTTTTTTTATTTCCATAAATATTAGTTAAAGGTGGGAAATTTTCCACCTAAATTCCAGTAACAGCTGAGCCAAAAGCTGAAATCAGATTTTTATCATATGTAAATGGACAAAGCTCCATCACAACTTTGCCTCCTATCGCTTATCTCGATCTTATCTGTATTCCTAAAAAGGCACAAGAATGTGTCTTTCCATAGAACAAGGCCAGGGGGGTGGGAAAACTTTTATTTCAAAATTCTAATCCCCTGGATACATTCTGTGATGGATACGATAAATTTGTTGACAGAAGACCCTCTATATCAAATCTCAGAACCTAATATAACTGCCAAGAGCCGAGAATTTCACAAGATTTGGTTCAGCTGCTTTCAAGAAGTGGCTATGTGATTTAAGACTTTGTGTGTGTGTGTGTATGTGTGCGCGTGCACGTGCGTGTGTGTGTGTGTGGCTTTTTTTGTTGTTGACTGATTTTTATTTCTTTTATAGCAACCAAAAAGATATCTCCCTCTTTCACCCCCCAGAAAGCACATGTATCAGTAATAGGTATCACATTATCCAACTTCTGACCTCAAAGGAGGATTCTAGAGTTTAGATATGGCTAAATTCCCAGGATAAGTAGACAAGGAGGTCCACCAAATAAGGTACCAAACAGCACATACCAAAAAAAAGAAGTAGGAATTGGGAAGGGAGAGCATTCTGTATAAAACTTTTTCTGGTGTTTCAGTAGTTTGCACAAGGACACAGGAGTGTTTGGGAACCTGCCACATGGAATATTCTGGTTTTAATGTTGAAGAGATACCAGGAGTCATTTATCTGAAGACGTTTAAGCACTTTATTCAACTACCCAGTGGTTAGAGCACTTCCTCAGCACAGGGAAGTTATCTGTGTCATTTTCCCCTGCCAAGTATATCTCTCCCATGAGCCTGGAGAAAATCATGGAAACCCAGAGTAAGAGAGGATTTGTCCTACCCAGCCTGGTGCAGCCATTCCCAGAGGCAGGAAACAATTGAAAAATGACATGTGAAGGAGAGACTGAATGCGTGACTCTCTCTCCTGCTTGCCGAAGCTCTCCACAAAGTAGAGGGGTACCAAGGATTCTGTATTCTGCATCTCAGATAGTTGCATGCACGGGGTAAATTTACACAGGTGTGACTTGACATCAACAGAGCTGTAATGGTATAAAGCTGACATCTTTTCCCTGGCCCTGTTACTACTCATCCAAAGCATGAAAATAAATAAATAAATAAATAAATTGAAAAAACTACCAGAGGTAATCTGTCCAGGTAGAATCATAGAATCATAGAATATCCGGAGTTGGAAGGGACCATAAGGATCATCAAGTCCAACTCCTGGCACTGCACAGCTCTACCCAAAATTTTAGACCATGTGACTAAGTGCACAGTCCAAACGCTTCTTAAATTCAGACAGGCTTGGTGCAGTGACTACTTCACTGGGGAGCCTGTTCCAGTGTGCAACCACCCTCTTGGTGAAGAACCTCTTCCTGATGTCCAGCCTAAACTTCCCCTGTCTCAGCTTAACACCGTTCCCACGGGTCCTGTCACTGGTGATTATGGAGAATAGGTCACCTGCCTCTCCACTCCCCCTCACGAGGAAGTTGTAGACTGCGATGAGGTCCCCCCTCAGCCTCCTCTTCTCCAGGCTGAACAGGCCCAGTGACCTCAGCCGCTCCTCATATGTCTTCCCCTCTAGGCCCTTCACCATCTTCGTTGCCCTCCTCTGGACACTCTCCAACAGTTTAATGTCCTTTTTGTACTGTGGTGCCCAGAACTGCACACAGTACTTGAGGTGAGGCTCACTTCCCTCCACTGACTAGCGATGCCATGCTTGATACACCCCAGGATATGGTTGGCCCTCCTGGCTGCCAGGGCACACTGCTGGCTCATATTCAACTTGCTGTCAACCACAACCCCCAGATCCCTCTCTGCGGGGCTGCTCTCCAGCGTCTCGTCGCCCAGTCTGTACATATAGCCAGGGTTGCCCCATCCCAGGTGCAGGACATGGCACTAGCTTTTGTTAAACTTCATGTGGTTGGTGTTCACCCAGCTCTCCAATCTGTCCAGATCTCTCTGCAAGGCCTTTCCACCCTCAGCCGAGTCTACAACTCCTCCAAGTTTGGTGTTGTCAGCAAATTTGCTCAATACACCTTCTAGTCCTACATCCAAATCGTTTACAAAAACATTGAAGAGTACTGGCCCTAAAATGGAGCCTTGAGGGACCCCACTTGTGACCATCCGCCATCCTGATGTGGCCCCATTTACCACAACCCTTTGAGCCCTGCCTGTCAGCCAATTGCTCACCCATCGTATGATGGTTTTGTTTAGTTGTATGCTGGACATTTTGTCCAGTAGGATCCTATGGGAAACCATGTCAAAAGCTTTGCTGAAGTCCAGAAAGATCACATCAGCTGGTTTCCCTTGATCGACTAGATGGGTGATTTTATCATAAAAGGAAATCAAATTTGTTAGGCAGGACCTACTCCTTGTGAACCCATGTTGGCTGGGGCCAATGACTACATTGTCCCCCAGGTGCACTTCAGTAAATTCAAGGATCATCTTCTCCATAATTTTACCAGGCACTGACATGAGACTGACAGGCCTGTAATTGCTAGGGTCTTCTTTCTTGCCCTTCTTGAAAATTGGCACATTTGCCAGCTTCCAGTCTACTGGGACCTCTCCAGATTCCCAAGATCGTTGAAAAATAATTGAGAGAGGTCCCGCGATGACGTCTGCCAGCTCTTCAAGCACCCTGGCATGAATCCCATCTGGACCCATGGACTTGTATGGATCCAGGTGGAGCAGCAAATCCCGCACTCGTTCAGGGTCAGTTGGGAGTTTATCATTCCCACCGTCATGGTCCTCCAGCTCAGGGCACCCAGGGTCCTGAAGCCCATCATCAGTGTTGAAGACAGGCGAAGAAGGCATTAAATGTCTCTGCTTTGCCTACGTCATTGTCTGTGAGGAGACCTTCCCCATCAAGTAGCGGACCTAAGTTTTCTTTGGTTCTCCTTTTTCTGTTCACATATCTAAAAAAAACTTTTTTATTGTCTCCCACAGACATGGCCAGCTTCAATTCTAGTTGGGCTTTGGCCACACGAATTTTCTCCCTACAAACACAAACAGCATCCCTGTATTCCTTCCTCATTGCCTGAGCCTCCTTCCAGCAGCCATACACTTTCTTTTTTTGCCTAAGCTCCAGTAGAAGATCCCTGGTCAGCCAGGCCGGCCTTCTGCCCCACCTGCTTGCCTTCTGATATTTTGGAATTGCCTGATCTTGTGCTTTTAGGAGGCAGTGCTTAAAGACTGACCAGCACTGATGGACACCAATGCCTTCAAAAGCAGTTTCCCAGGGGACCTTGCTGACTAGTTCCCCGAGCAGCCTGAAATCTGCTTTCCCCATATCCAGGGCTGAAGTTTTGGTGGCAGTTTTCCTTCTGTCACCATAAATTTTAAACTCAACCACTTCATGGTCACTGTGACCGAGACGGCTGCCAATTGCCACGTCCCCCACAAGACCCTCTCTGTTCTCCAGCAACAGATCTAGGAGGGCACCTTTCCCAGTTGGCTCCCTTTGCACCTGCACCAAGAAGTTACCATCGAGGTGCTTTATGAACCTCCTGGACTTGCTTGTGTCAGCTGTGTTGTGATCCCAGTTGACGTCTGGCAAGTTGAAGTCCCCCATAATGACAAGGGGAGTTGATCTCGAGGCAGCTCTTAGTTCTGCAAAGAATAATTCATCGGCGATGTTGTCCTGGCCAGGTGGTCTGTAACAGACTCCCACAACGACCTCCCCTTTATTTGTTCGTCCCTTAATCCTTACCCAGAGGCTCTCAACTTTGCCATCGCCAACTTGAAGTTCCACACAGTCCAGCCCATGCTTCACATACATTGCCACCCCTCCACCTCTCCGACCCTGCCTGTCCCTCCTGAAGAGCCTGTAACCATTTATTGCAGCACACCAGACACAGGACTCATCCCACCAGGTTTTGCTTATGCCGATGATGTCGTAGCTGTGGGACTGAGCCAAGACTTCTAGCTCATCCATTTTATTCCTCTTACTGCATGCGTTTGTGTAGAAGCACTTCAAATGCACCTCCCTACACACAGCACCTTGTGGAGCAGACCGAAGGACCTCACTAGCACACAGTCCCTCTGATTCTAGCACACCATCCCTTAGCTCATCACCGGCGTGCCTGGTTTTATCCCCTTCCCCCTTCGACTCTAGTTTAAAGCCCTATCTATCAGCCCTGCCAATTCCTGAGCAAAAATCCTTATCCCTCTCTGAGAGAGGCGCATCCCATCTGGTGCCAGCAGGCCCAGTGTCGCGTAGACCTTCCCATGATCGAAAAACCCAAAGTTCTGCCGGTTGCATCAGTCCCAAAGCCACGTATTAATGTGATGAGTCTGCTTGTCAACATTGATTCCCCCTATTGGAAGGACGACAGAGGCAAACACTACCTGCGCCCCTGAACCTTTAACTAGTCGCCTTAAAGCCCTAGAGTCCCTATTGATCGCTCTCGGCCTTCTCCTTGCTACCTCATCATTACTAGCCTGAAGGACCAGTAGCGGGTAGTAGTCGGTGGGCTGTACCAGGTGTGTGACTTTCCTAGCAAAGTCTCTCACCCAAGCCCCAGAAAGGCAACAGACTTCTCTGTGGGTTGGGTCCATTCGGCATATCGGGCCCTCTGTCCCTTTCAGAAGGGAGTCCCCCATGACAATAACCCTTCTTTCTTTCTTGACAGAAGATGTAGCAATGTGTGGGGTAAGTTGCCTTGCCTTAGGCACTCTCTCCGACCGGGATGGGCTTTCGTCTACATTGTTGTTCTGACTGTTGTGTTCTAGAGCCTCATACCTGTTAGATAAGGGTAGATGGGAAGGTGAGGTGGGCAGGGACAGGGCTCGCCTACCACCCCGAACAGGAACCTGCCTCCATTCCCCCCCTTGGCCTAGGTCTCCTCCTACTGCCTGGCGGGATGAGGGAACTTTTGTCTTCTCCGTAGCGGGAGACACTTGTGCTGTGGCAGGCTCGTGAGTCTGTCTCAGAGAGGGTAGAGTACACCTCCACCAGTCAATTTCCCTCTCTGACTCCCTTATGCTCCTGAGACCGCTCACCTCCCCCTGAAGCTCCGCTACCTGGCTGAGCAGCTCTTCAACCTGGGCACACCTCCCACAGACATACCCCTCGCTGCTGCTGTCGGATACCAACAGAAGACTCGGGCACACCCTGCAGCCCAAGACCTGGATGGCGGTGTGCTTCCCCGAGCCCTCCGTCTGAGTAGCCACATCGGTGACTGTGGCGGGAGAGGCCGCAAGAGACGCGGAGGCTATGGTTTTCTGCCTGTTTGATACCATGGCCAGGCTCTTCGCAAGCTGGTTACAAGTACTGACGGGAAAGACCGCTGCAAAAGAGCGGTGAGGGGCCCTCCTTGCGCGCACTGCCGTGCAAACTGCTGCGCCATGCCCTGCTGACGCACCATGCCCTGTTTGCCCGTCCTGTTTGCCACGCTCCTGGTCGCTCCCGCTCCCTAGGGGCTGCCTTTGAACGGCCGGGGAGGGGGTGCTGCTGGCTCTGCCTATGCCTCGTCAGCCTCCCTCACAAGGGCTGCCGGGTCCTGGCGGCTCCCTCGGCTGCTTCGAGTGGCCTTGCTACCGAAAAAAAGCCCTGCCTGCCTCGATCCTCTGCTCCGCTGCAGAACGCGTTTGCCCCAGAGCCGATAGCCTCGGTAAGAGGTGCTTATGTTCAAGTCACAATTTTTGCAAAATTTCAGTCTTTTTGTTACGGTTCTTCCTGTCCTGTCTCTGAATTTCCATGGCATATTTCTGTATTGTTACAGAGGAAGAAGGTGTAAAATAAATTAACAAACTACCTTAAGTCAGTTAGTTTTCCGGTCATTTCTGAGTTAGTTTCTGGAGAAGGTAGTTCTGTATTCATAGGACAGCTACACAAAATAAAAACCTCTTTTCCAGCATGCAGAAATGTTTGGCTGATAAATTATGTGGCTGAAAAAAAAAAAAAAAAAGAAAACAAAAAAAAAAAGATTATGACCTGAGCAGGTCAAGCAAGTGCCTTCTGCTGACGGAGCTGCAGTGTGTGAAGTAGTCTACAAATGGCCTTCTTGTGGGTTCGTAAGTTCGAAAGTAGAATTGTAGAATTGGAAAACAAGCAGATACAAACAAGAAACAAACACTGAGCCTGAAGCAAAACGTGGCTTCTACATTTTGTTTGCAATTTCCCTCAAGTGTCACTTTGTAAGAGCAAGGTATCTAAAGCTCTCCATTTCAAAACTGCAAGCATTAAATTTGTGCTGTCAGTTACATCACTATTTGCTGCTGTGCTACTGCAGCAGTTACACATGGTTCATGCCCTACTCATCAGATGAGAAAAATAAGTAGTACTGGAAAGAGCAGTGCAGCTATGTATGACTAAAGAAATGCCTGGTTGTCCCATCACAACTCTACTGAGTAGCACAACAAAGGGAAAAAAGAAAAAGAAAAGAAAGAAAAAGAAAGAGAGAAAGAAAGAGAGAGAGAGAAAGAAAGAAAGAGAGAGAAAAGAGAGAAAGAGAGAAAGAGAGAAAGAGAGAAAGAGAGAAAGAAAGAAAGAAAGAAAGAAAGAAAAGAAAGAAAGAAAGAAAGAAAGAAAGAAAGAAAGAAAGAAAGAAAGAAAGAAAGAAAGAAAGAAAGAAAGAAAGAAAGAAAGAAAGAAAAAGAAAGAAAGAAAAAGAAAGAAATCATAAGCAATTTGGAGTACAGCACTGTTGGCATCCTTGTGATCTATAAAAGTTGTACCACTGCAGTGAACTGCTCACCTTAGTATTTTTTCATTAATTCCAGTCCAATCCCTGGTGGATGTATTGGTTTGTTTTACAAAGTTTTGAGGTTATGCAAGTGAACTCTTGTAAGAGCCATGCTGACCTTCAGTGAGACTCAGATGAAATCCAAAGGACCATAGTTACGACACAGGCTGCAAGATCACAACCTATCCCATCAATTGTGGATTACTGGCTGTTATTAAGTAGTTGTTTAGGAAAGAAAAATGTGTGCCTTTATAGCTGAGCAACTGTATGCCAACAGTCCAAGAAAAGCTAAAAGGCACCTACTGTTTTATTCTCATCTAACACAAAGCCAGTGCTCAGTTAACAGTTATTGATATGCCAAAAAGAGAACACAACCAAGACAATAGAAAAATTCACTCCAAATTATAACTGAAAAGAAAGGGAAAAGATGAATGGCCCTTTAATCATAGCACTGATTTTCAGAAGCAGTGAAGACCAGCAGTGGCTGCCAGATTTTTACAAACAAGCTAAGCCTATTGGGCATATAGTAAGGGCTAACATGCTTTGAAAATCTGGCCAGCATTTTCATTATGGAAACTGCCCAGTTATACACACATTTGTAAATGTGGTCCTTATTTAACAAAGTTAAGATTCCTGTTGATAATCAAGTTCCACTTTGGGCTGCCAGGAACATAAAACTCTCATTACAGTACCTTTTTGCCATAATGCTAAAATATCAGAACTGGCCAACTCAGAGCCCACCAGCAAAATAAATTCACACTAGCAATTATTTCAGCTCATAGCTGCATTGCATTTTTTTTTTCTCTGCACAATGTTTCAGATCAGACCAAGGAACAGCTGGATCACTTTTCCTAATGGAGTGCTCCCTTCTGCCTCTTTCAGTGGATCTCAGTGGCTCTTCCCTGTTTGAAGATCTGCATGATGGATCTTCACTCCTGTTGACACAACAGCCCCTGCTCATTTCTTTATGGGGTGGCATGCATCCACATTTTCTCCATGCAATATCCATACGAGATGATGTAGAGGATCTCTATCTTCTGGTCTTCAGAATCCTCTAGAAACAGTAAAAAAAAAAGTTAGAAGCAAGCTGCAATAAGTATTTTTAAAAATATGAAATCAATGGCTACAGTATTTGCTACAGCTTGATGAGGTTGTGTTCACTTTTTGTTGGTGCTTGAATACTACCCTACCTCTACTCAAATAAGCAAAAGTGTTAAGAGATCCTACCACACTTAAAAGGCTGCACATAGCCACTTTATTTCAACAAGCATTCACAAATAAACTATAAATCCCTTGGCAATATCTTCAAAGTCATTCAGTGTGGGCTGAGCCCTGAAATGTCACCGTTTTACACTCAAGGTACTTTAAAGCCAATGGATACTTCTTTCCTATAAAGGATAATGACACAGTTTTACTGGAATTCATTAAAATACTGAAAAAATATTTAATGAAAACTTCAATTTAAAATAATCAGATTTCGTTCTAAAAATTTATGAGAAATTCCAAGCAACATTAGATCACCACATTTTGTATTTTGCCCATTGGCTGGATCTTAAAAACAGCTTACAGGGCATAAGGATCATACATTTGCTAAAGGTGTAAGAGAAGTTAGAGGATAAGAATGCATCCATGACCAGAAGAATAAAGCAAAACCCTAAAATGCTAACAGAAAAATAATTAAAAAAAAAAAGGGGGGGGGTGTTTAGTATAAGAACTGAGAGATTTTTATTAAGTAGATTTGTCACATGCATTTCCACATCTGCCCGGTTAAAGGACTTTAAGTTCTCTGGTCATTATTTCAATCACCCAATCTGGTCATAACACCACCCCCCCAAAAAAAAAGAAAAAAAAAAAAGTTATTGAAACTGGATGTGTCATAGTCAAAGTACAGTGAAAAGTGAAAGCTAAACAGAAACAAACAAACAAACAAACTTTTCTACTCCTTTAATTTAATCTCTGTTTTAGATAAAGTAAGATATTCAATACTTTTTCTATTAAAATTCCCACAAACAAGTAACCTCAGCATCTGGAGTAATTCTTCTGAATTCAACTCAAAGGCCAGTGTCAGCAGTGCAAGACATATTTGTAAGCTAACCCCAAATGTTATCTAGTCACTATTAGGATGTGACTAAACCCATGCAGTGGCATGCTGCTGGCAAGCTCCTCTTCTGTTTGTGTCATAGTGTCACTGCAGCTACATAGCTTCTTGCAAGAAAGGGGAAGAAAAAAACAAACAAACAAAAAAAAAAACCAGACTGTTTTCCATCAAGACTTACATTTTAACATTTTAAATATAACTGATAACATTTTGGAGATACACTTCTTATGAAGCATGCTCTGGGAATGTTTGTGCTGAGACCGGGACAGGTCTTTAGAAAAGATTTTCATGACTGACACCAAAAGGTGTTTTGGAATGAGATTTCCTTTCTTTTGCCATTTCTTCTTACCAAACCTCACGATACTAATACGCTTTCTGCAGAACTTTGTTCATGCCAGGTAATGTGTGGAGGATTGTTTCTAGATATGAAAAGCAGTGCAACATAGAATTTCAGCATACTTAGGGTGGACTCCCTTTTTACATTAAATCCTTCTCTCTATGACCCTCAGGAAAACAAAAGATTATTTTAGCAGTCTCCTTTTGTAATTTAAAATTAGGAAAAATGTTAGCTATCTAACTGAAATTCTGATAATTTCAATTTTTTCTTTTCAGTGAGAAGTCTGTTTTCCTAACTAACAGTAAAACACACTCAAAATACAAACCTAGAGTACACAAAACCAACAGTAATAAAACAACAAAGTCCTTCTTCCGAGGTGAACATTTTAAGTAACCAGTTTTCAGTATACTCAATCAGTTTCCTTATTGCTTTGCTAGTATCTTTGCAGAATTCTTGGTTAATCATTTTATTTCATTACTTGTTCCACATATATTTCCATGAAGAGTTCTTAACATGATGAAAATCCTATTTCTTGATCTACAATCAAATCTTTATATGGCCAGCTTCTAGGTCTTCATAACTGAAAATATTACATCTCTTTCCAAGTTGACTTTAATACAAGGAAGGTTACTAAACTAACCCAATTAAAGCGCACAGATCTGCAAGTTGAGATGATTGTTGCTGCCGTCTATGAGAGCTGGGATCAGGAATGATGGATTGCAGGCCACAGGGCTGATAATCCATCTAAGAAGCAGGTTCCTATCCTGGATTAGCTTGAATTGGCCTACCTAAAGGTTTTGTGATGCAAATTGGCAGTCCTGGGCATAGTAAAAACACACAGAATATATTATATTCTTCTGACGTGTAGTGACTGGAAGGCTCTTGACTGTGATGTTCCAGCCTCATTAATAAGCTGTGTTGTACATCTGTGTCTGATACGAAGCTGCCATGCCTTGTCACCAATTACAGGCTCTGCAAAGACCCATCTCATTATAGTACTTATATTGCTTGTTCCTGAAGGTGATACTTGGTGTGGCACGTCCTCCTCTTGCCAATAGGAAAATCACCCTTGAAGTGAAGAGATGTCAGTCATGAGGCACAAAGGAAAAACGAAAAAGATTTTATGAAATGCTGCCTGGAATATTAATCATGCTGCTGCAGACGGTGAAAAACCAGGCCTGTAAAATGAAACAAGGAAAGAGAGGCTTCTCAGCAGTCTAACCAAAACGGTGAGGCTCCTCAACACATCCAGGGCTGGGCAAAGATCATGGTGATCAGTCAGAATAGGACCGTGTCTGCTTGTTTTGGCTGGGCTTGATAATGAGAGGAAAAGACTAAAATGTCATCCCCCACCTCTTCTGCATAAAACAGAACTTTGAAAAAAAAGGTAGACTCTCTCCTGCAGACATTGCAATAGTGTATCCTCATTTGTGTCACTAATTGCAAATCTTATGTCAGTCAGAAGGAGCCAGGGATACATTCAAAATGCTGCAGTGACATGTGACGATTCACAGAATATATGATCTGCTTTCTCATTACATTAATACCCCCCTTGTACTAATTTGATCTCCCAACTGACATGAGCAAACCAAAAATTTGACATGTTCAGTGAATATACAGGCACTGAATCTATTCTTCTGCAGCACATTAAGGTTTATGCAGTTTACGCATTTTTACTTTTGTTACTGGATTTCTCAATTTACAAACAGGTTTAATTTGACAGTCATGAGCTGTGTGGTATGACTTCCACCAACTACACTGTCACTCTCAGCTGGAATAAAGTCTACATACACAAATGGCCTATAGGGACAGCTCAAAATTTCCCAATATATATATATTTCCCATATATATATATTCTTTACATAAAATCTGGTAAAAACACAAAAAAACACAAGGATGGTTAACATGATAGAGAGAGACATTTAAGCAGCTTTCTTTTAAAGTTAGTATGGTAAAATATTTAAGCTTTTAAGAAAAGAGAAATCCATATTTATTTTTGGCTACAATCTGTCCTGATGGCAGTTGAGTTTAGAGCTCAAATGAGGGGAAGAATTTTTCTCTGCATGCCATCCTTCTACCACTCTGAAAGCTGGAGTATCTGCTCTCAAGCAAAGAATACCCCTTTATGCAGTTTTTCAAACATGATTTAAATAACAAGAGACAAGAAAAAGAAGGAGCTATCAATGTCAACTCAAACAAACAACAAACATACCCTAAAGTTCTTTATTATGTTTCTCAATTTAGTACCTGTACACATATTTACAGGAAATGCAACAAAGTGCCTCCCTAAAGAAAAACATAAAAATAGTACTATTAAGTCACAGAAAACTAAAGCAGATCATAGCAACACAAATCTGTCTGTCTAGCTGGCAGTTTCAAAACCATAGTGTTGCAAAAGAGAAAATACAAGTTCATCCCCTGGCAAAAAAAAATGCAGACTACATTATCTCAGAAATCTTTTATCAAAGGTGCCTTTCATCATGATGTCTAAGCATTTTTGGATCTAAAAGGTGTTCTCCCCTGGAATCCAAAATTCTGTATCACAATGTTTGCAAGCAAGCCAAAACTTCTCTTTTCAATTTACAGGGCAAGAGAAAAAATAACATTATTCACTGTGTAGTGGTAATAATATAAAATAAGCAAACAACCTTGTCCGTAGTTAAAGAAGTGGAATCTGCAGCACAGAAAGTTTCCTCAAATTTTCCAGGCGCCTATATAACGTACATTATTTTTGCAAACATTACTTGAAGTCCAGATACTCAGCAGTGCTTTGCAATTGTTATTCTGGAAATTAAGTCTTCAGATAACTCACATATCATCTGAGGATATGCATTAAACGTACACTGGTACAGGATTTTATTGCAGTTCCAAAGTACAGCAAGGATACCAAGCTCTTTTTACTCAAACCAGATGCTCCTCTGCTTCTCACATTGACAAGGAGAGAGCAGCAAGGAATTAGAGAGTGGGACTTCATGAAAATGTGAAGAGCTTGGACTCTAAAACAATCATGAGACTCATGAGTAGGCTGGGTGTACTGATAAACATGTACTGCCCTGGAAAATACATATCTAAGAGGTACTGAATAACAATTTTATCTCACAGTCCTGTTGGACCCAGGGTATGAGACCACCCAAAAGGCAATTTAAACTCCATGCACTAAACACATGCATATAATGTACAATTATCTTCTACAGCTTTTTCTATTTTTAATACATACTTCTCAGGCTACTGGCATGAAAATGTGGTAGTTGGCCAAATCAATATGCCCAAGATCACAAACAAAAATTGTTGAACCATAGCAGCATAGACAGAATAATTTAGGTTGGAAGGGACCTTAAAGCTCACCCAGTGCCACCCCCTGCCATGGGCACGGACACCTCCCAGCAGCCCAGGCTGCCCCCAGCCCCATCCAGCCTGGCCTTGGGCACTGCCAGGGATGGGGCAGCCACAGCTCCTCTGGGCAGCCTGGGCCTGGGCCTCACCGCCCTCTGAGGGAAGAATTTCCTCCTAACATCTAATCTAAATCTCCCCTCTTTTAGTTTAAAGCCATTACTCCTTGTTCTATCCTTACACTCCCTGACAGAGTCCCTCGCCAGCTTTCCTGCAGCCCCCTTTAGGCACTGGCAGGCCGCTGTGAGGTCTACCCAGGGCCTTCTCCAGGCTGAACAACCCCAACTCCCTCAGCCTGTCTTCACAGGAGAGGTGCTCCAGCACCTTGATCATCTTCGTGGCCTCCTCTGGACTTGCTCTAGCGACCTCTCTGTCCTTGTGCTGGGGGCCCCAGAGCTGAGCGCAGGGCTCGAGGTGGGGTCTGACGAGAGCAGAGCAGAGGGGGACAATCCCCTCCCTCGCCCTGCTGCCCACGCTGCTGTTGGTGCAGCCCAGGGTACGGCTGGCTTTCTGGGCTGCAAGCACACATTGCTGGCTCATGTTGAGCTTCTCATCAACCACCACCCCCATGTCCTCCTCAGGGCTGCTCTCAATCTGTTCTCCCCCCAGCCTGTATTTGGGCTTGGGACTGCCCTGGCCCAGGTGCAGGACGTTACCCTTGGCCTAGTTGAACTCCATGAGGTGTGCACAGGTCAAGGGGGAAGGAAAATATTAAACAACAGGAAACTGATAAGATGATGATCAGATGATCATCAACGTATCAAATCAATTTATCTTTTCCATCTGTTTGTTGCTTTTGTTTCTTTCTTTTTTTTTTTTTTCCCCTAATAGAAAATCAGACACAGGTTTATTTTTTAGAATCACTAGTGAGAATCATCCAACAGTGGACGACTAACCTAAAAATAGCAGTTAAATGAGCTGCAAATTTGGTTGGACACTAGTATTTTATGGATATCTCTATGATTCCAAAATCTCTTGAATCTAAAATATACAAAATCCAGCACAAAGCATATTTTTCTTTTTTTTTTTTTTCTTGAAAGGCCTAAGTAGCACAGAAGCAGCACAGCCGAAGTATCTTGTTTAAAATCCTGAGGCAAGAGCTCTGGACGAATGATTGACATGGATGAACAGTGCTTGATTAAGATAAAAAGGTTAAGATAGATGATCCCTGAGCCAATGTGTTGCTTCTCAATAGCAAAGCCCTGGATTTGGTTGCTCCCAGATGAAAAACCAACACAAGACCAGCCTGTTCCCAGGGGACAACAAAAAGGCAGTGAAGAGATGACAACAGGAGGACCTTGTTTGCTGCTCCTGTGACTACTGGTGATATGGAAGGAAGTGAGATGGCCACAACCAGGCTCCTCCTCAAGTAGTGGCACCGGAAGCAGGCTCAGCATTTTATTTTATCTGGAGGGTTTTAACCATTTTATAATTACACAGAGGTTTACGGACATAAGCAGCTTCCTGCTTAATTTGTGCTTGCCACCAGCTTTGGTAAGTTCATTTGGCCTTTGCTACAAATGGGAGCAAAATGTCATCTACATAATTCTCATGAGTGCTCTTGGTTTCAGAAATGGGCTCTTCAACACACTGGTTTAACAGGCCACCAAAATTTCTAAGAGACCTTTCATAAATACTTACCTTAAAAAAGAAATCAGAGCCAATAAAGATTATTTTAAGCTTTTTGTGTATTTCATTATGACTTCAATTGTTTCAGTCTACATTAAACATGTTATTTAAATGAATGTTTAAAAAATATCACTTTGAAATGAAAAATCAGAATGTTCTGTTGTGGGATTGCAAAACCAGAAAAATTCATTATCACAATTCTGCCTTTCAGTGTTCTTTCATACCAAATGTCATTGAAAATGACACTTTTAAAAATCATACAACTACAGTAAAAATAACATCTTTTACCAAGAAAATCATAAAGAAAATAATTATGAGAAAAAAGAATATGACCAGTTGTACTCTGACCCATGGGCATAATTAGGTATTGCTCAGGGAAATTCAGTGACCACACATTGGCTGATAGTTCTCTTAAGGACTTCAAAGTATTATTTATAGACTCAGGCCTACATCAAATTGTTCAAAAGATTGGATTTTCAGGGAAACGAAGAACCAAAGGATTCATCAAATCTACCATTATCTTTTTCTGCTACACACAGTACAGCTAAAGATTTGGTCTAGATCAAACATGAGCAAACATTTGTTGTTACCATGACTAACATCAAAAGATGTTAATCAAAAGAGATACAAAATCAGTTTCTCAGCTATTCTGTTGTTCATTTGATAGTTCGCTTGTTATGCTACTGAAATATCTGGTATGGTTAATCCTCAGCAAATAGCGGTTGGTCTTGCCAATGATAACACATCAATTAATTTAGGAGAGAGCATAATATTTCCATGCTGTCTTCAGAGAAAACCCAAATGTCATTGGATCAGGATAGACATTGTTGTTTTTTTTTTTTTTAATAAATCTTAGTATGAGGTTTGAATATTACCAAACCAAAGCCTTTCCCAACCAATGTTCATGGACCTACACTCCAGCCTCAGCTCAACTCCATCTCTTATTGTTAGGAGAACGTTTCCAAAAAAAAAAAAAAAAAAAAGACGTATTTCTTTGCAGATATTTTTGCTAATGTAAATACTTTCAGAGCTGCAGTCCCTCTGATCCAACTCACTAGTCTCTGAGGAGGCAGCTGAGGTGGTCAGGTGCTGTTGTGACACATCACCTGTGGAACACAGCTTGTATTTATTAACATGACTCTTCCCCCTAGGCAGAGAGGGATAGATTCCTGAGTGCCCTCACTGTTGGAACACATTACTTCTCATCTGCCACCAGTATGCCTGCAGAGAAAAAACAGAATCACTCTAGTATTTGTGATATTCTCTGTCTTTTACCACAACTTAGTCTTTTTCTGCATCAGGGAAGCTTCACGTTTCATGTGAAGAAGCAATGGACATGGCCAGATCAATGGCATAAAGAACTTAACAGTGGAGGCAGAAACCCATAATCCAAAACAGACATCTATCACATAGCTAAAAATTTACTGTAATTTTACTGTAAATTTAAACTGCAAAATTCCAGTACAAATATCAGAGAAGGGCTCTGTCCAACAAACATTTTAGCGTATGTTTCACTGCATAAGACCAGTTTCACTCAGTTCAGTGGGGATCTTCTCATTCTTGGTTTTTGGGTAAAGCAGTAAGTCTCCAATTAAGGCTCATGCATGTAAACTAAGGTGTTTTAAACACAAGAGAAGCACATATCCCTCAGTTATAAACACTTCCAGACACTGATCGCAATCACGATTTTTTTTTTCAAAATTAACATTTAATTAGCTAGCAAATAGTAAGCAATAATCAGCAGTACCACCACCATAGGTGGTTTTTGTTGCAGTGGAGCCATTCTGGCAACTATTACTGCTTATCATCGTTGATCGCTTGAATACATTCCAAGAGGAACTTCAATTTGTATGAGTCACTCTAAATAAGGCCGTATCCAGAGAACAGCAGGTAGACCCGAACAATGGTGTTTGTCAAATATGGGAATACTGTGATGATAGGAAAAAGCATAACACAAAAACTGAACAACAGAAAGATTAACGGGGCACTCTGGTGTGCCCTTCCATTTAAGATCAGTATTTTCAGAGCACTCCAGAGAAGTATGAAGCGTCAAGGACAGGGAAATAAAATGATGGAAAAGTTCTTTCCACTACTATCTCTCACACAGTGGCTCTAAAAGAATGAAATACACTTTAGAGAACATAATAGCAATTTAGGTAGCTATCGTTAAGGCTCTTCCAGCATTTCCAATATTGTTAGGTTTATAATTTCAAGTGAAACATCCCCTTTGGGCTCAACTGGCAAACTAGAGTACATCAGCTTTGGAACCTTCCCTTCTCTGAGAGCTTAAACAGAATAAGCGGAACTGTTCTTATACCATAAAGAAACCCAACTTTTATTTTCAAAATACTTTATTGAGATTTTTTCTCTTGGTATTATTTTATTTTATTATTATGTTCACAACTAGAAAGACTTTGAAATCTTAGAAATCCTAAACTAAAAGAAAGAAGTTTCAGGTGACATCATGGCCAAATAAATACAATAAATTCCATTTTCCCTGACACTATCAAAGAAAAAGAGAACTCAAGAGATTAAAGAAAAGATATCCTTGCCAGTAAGGAATCACAAGGAAAGATCTTATTTGGCACAAGAGTTAGAAACTCTTTCAAGGCATATCGCTGATACAATTGATGATGCAATATTTTCAGAGAAAGGTCCAAGGTATCACAATTGCCTCTTAAATTTCCCCCGGGAGGGAACAGATTTAGTACATCACAGCGTTAGAAATGTTGGAGTGTAGTCTATGTCCTGCTACAATAAACACAAAATTCCCATTGGACATATGTAATCTGTGGAGCATTTTCTAAATCCTTGATCTAGGTGTCCAGCCAAGCTGTACCTACAAAGACATTAGGATGATGCTACCTCTCCTTTCCACTTTCTTATTTACTTATTTCCAGTTGGAGTAAACTAAAATGCATGGGCAGGAAAGGGATGTGCTCTTCATTGGTCCCCAAAACTGTGTACACAGAGTGCCCAAGGTTTGTTCCCAGTAAGGTCATCCAGCAAAATTACGGAAAGGCTGAATTTTGCCCTTTCTGAGGGAGAGTTTTGACAAATTTGTTTTTTTTTTTTCACACACTTCTTACAATAACATTCAGGCTTTCCATCATTTTGCATGTAGAAGTGACAGGTTCCTGAAGTCCTTTACAAATACCACTTTCATATCTGAAAGTTTTCATAAAGTTGCCTAACTGTACAGTGGAGTTCTCTGATGGTAGCTCATAGGCAGAAGCCACCATCCACTGAACCACTTCTAGCAACTTGTCATTGCCCTGTAATCTCATCCACAGCATTGACATGCAAGTAGAACAACCTGAAAATCCGACAATAGCTTTGATAGAACATAATTATTTGGAAAAACCAAAGTAATTTGTTGAACATGGCAAGGTTTATCAGGTTCATCATGGTTCACCAAGTCTATCCCCTCCTGCCATATTAGATTCCATTTAAAGCTTAGCATCAGAATGCTGCAACTTACGAGGAGATTTATTGACCCCCCCTCCTTGTAATTGAAAGTCTCTTCCAAATCTCCACTGCTCTGATAGTTAGACACCATCTGCCACCAAAATTAATTAATGATGTACTTATACCTATTTACACATTTAACAAAATTACCTATAACTTCAATCTATCTACTATTCCTCTTGATCTTCCTCCACTCTTATCTACGGAGACCAATCATGCCCTCAACTCGGATATCCACAGACTTCCACAGACTTCCACAGAACACAGTTCTGAGGACGTGGAAGGTGATGACACCTTCTAGTAGAAACGGGGTTTGGAATTAGATGATGTTTAAGGTCCCTTCCAACCCAAACCATTCTAGGATTCTGTGAAGCCCAGCTCCTGAATCCTGAGGACATTCACCAAGTTTCCAGTGCCTCCCAGATCCTAGGTTCTTCAGTTCATTGCCAGCTCAGACTGTGGGATGCCACCAAGCAAAGTGAGCCTAATAAACATATTTTCTTTCAAAAGCATCAAATGTTTTTACTTTTTCCTATCTATCTTTAAAGGGAATACCTTGGAATTTCAATTCTGAAAATAAATAAACAAATAAATAAATAAATAATAGATTTTACTTCAATTTAAGGTGAACATTTTTTTTAATAGTAGATTTTTCTGAAATTGAAAAACAGCATTATCTCAAATATAAAAAGGATACTTATCGATCTTTAGTTTAAACTAAATGGTTTGCTAGACATAAGGACTTAAACCAAATGAGATATTCTGACATGATTAATGGACTACCATTTCTACGTAGAGAAACTATTAAATACATAGCTTGCATTGTAGAGAACCAGTCTTTTTCTTCTCATGAAGTAGACAGGGATCTCTCCAATCATTTAAAATTCCTTGAAGGCCTGTACAATTCCTTTTCTTTTTGTCTTGAGCACAATCATATCCTTTGGTTTGGCACTTTCTTAAAATAATGTTAGAAGGCAGAACAGCCTGATATTTATTGGAAAATATAACTATACATTAAGTTAAGAAGGTGCAAGGTTTGAACATTTATGGATAACTCAGCTCAGCAATTGTTCTGATGTAATTCTTGTTCTTCTGTGATTTCATATAAGAAAAGAAAATAAAAGAGCGACAGCATTTGCATTTATGTCTGGTTACAGAATTGACTGGTTTAGGCTGCATGGACACTGTATTTGGTTCATTGGGAAAAGGAATCAGGAGGGTGTGTCTTTCTGATGCTTTAAAGAGAGCACATGGTCTTCTTGCAGAGAGGGAAGGATGGTGGGGAGACTTCTTCAGGAGGCCATTGTTGCCAATGTTTGTTGAGGTGGACCCTTGAATGGGGGTGGGAGGTTATGCCTATGACTCTGAGGAGGAAAAACGGTGAGGAGTATAGAAAATGAATCACCGGGCTTGTCTCTTCCTGTCCCATTAGACGCATGGAATAATTACTTTTTAATTCCATGAGGACCAGGGGTCTCCTCAAAACCCTGTGATTCACAGGTCTGGATAAATGAAGTGAAGCAAAAATAAGCTTCACATTGAAAAGGAAGCTCAAATGTTTAATGCTGAGCATGGAAAACCCAGCTTGGATGGACTATTTTTTTGAGGCAAGGTTTTGGTAGCAGAGGGGTTACAGGGGCGGCCTTCATGAGCAGAGCCCAGCAGCTGCCCCATGGCAGAGAGGAGCCAGCTCCAGCTGTTCCAAAAGGGATCTGCCACTGGCCAGAGCTGGGCCGTGAGTGACGCTGGCTGGGCCTCTGGGAGAGAAAGGGGAAAACAAAAATCTTCTGTGCTACAGCAGCTGGGAGAGACGGGTAAGAAATGAGCAAGAACCAGCCCTGCAGCCCCCCAGGTGAGTGCAGCAGGAGGCAGGAGGTGCTCCAGGCAGGCAGCAGCAGTTCCCCTGCGGCCTGTGGAGAGGCCCCTGGTGGAGCAGGCTGTCCCCCTGCAGCCCACGGGTCCCACACGGAGCAGATCTCCACGCTGCAGCCCGTGGAGGAGCCCCCGGTGGAGCAGGTGGATGTGGCCTGGAGGAGGCTGCGGCCCATGGAGAGCCCCCGCAGGAGCAGGCCCCGGGCCGGAGCTGCAGCCCGTGGAGAGGAGCCCACGCAGGAGCAGGGGGTCTGGGGGGAGCTGCCGCCCGTGGGGGACCCGTGCTGGAGCAGTTTGCTCCCGGGGGATGGACTTTGGGCTTTTGGATGAAAGGTAGACTTTGCACTGCAGTGGGTTCTGGGTAACTTCAGAGCTGTTTCTTATGGATCTCTCAGCAATTTAGTGGGAATGGTTTTCTCAGCCTTCCTCTAAATTAAAATGACATCGATTCATAGTATGGTTTACTTTGGAAGGGGCCCTTAATTAATGATAATCCAGTCCAAATCCCCTGGCATGGGCAGGGACATCTTTTACTAGATCAGGTTGTGTAGAACCCCATCCAACCTGACTTCGAATCCTTCCAGGGAGGGGGCATCCACAACAGAAATAAACCATCCAATAAGTGGTGAATTCCAAATCAAATCGTATTCATGCATTAGTCCTGGACTGGTAATGTACTGAAAGAAAAATGGACTGGTTTTCAACTCTGCCTAAACAACATCTTTAGAAAAGGAAGAGGGAGTACACATCCTGCCCCTACTAAGGTCTAAACTCCATGCACCATTCTGACCTACTACTGATACGGGATAGATCTCAGCATCCTATTAAAACTATGGGGAAACAAAAATCCAGGGGAGCTAGATTAGCTGGAAAATCCTGAACTAGTTTTCTCAAGGAAAGAAATACCATTGTGACTGTCTGTTTTTCCTTAACCTGATCCAAGAGGAAAAACACGCTGTAGGGCTTATCAGCAGGGGTTCATGTTCATCGCAGGTGGGCCCTTCCACTTTCAGCATGCTTCTGCCTGAGGTTGACACAATGTCCTGGAAATACACTTTCTCTTCAGCCTCCTTCTAATAACACAAAGACAAATGAAAGCATGACTTGGACCATACACGTACGTGCCTGCGTGTATGTGTGTGCACATCTACAGCACACACTCTCAGTCCAAACCGATCTGAAAAGGGTGCACTAAAGACAAGAAACGATGACTGAACGGCAAACATGTGTATAAACCAGAAAGAACATTTCACAAGAAAGCAGAGAAGCTGATGCTGGTGTCTTGACATTTGAAAATGCTTCCCCCCCACCCCATTTCAAACTACTGTTGGTAGGTTTGTACCACCTGTCACTGCTTCCTGAGATATCTCTACTGCTACATAATTTAATCATTCCAGCTGATGTGTCAAGCAGTTAAATGTATTATTAGTTAAAAGCGGATAACAGTTTACTTTGAAATAGGAGATTTAGGTTTGGGTTTTTTAACTGTTGAACATGGAGAAAAAATTAAATGGTTATTCGATTTTAAATAGTCATGTTTCTTTATCTGCTATCCTAGATCTGTTCAGAAAGATGTCTAAGTAACTACCACCTCATTAGCAGTGTGCTAAGACATACAGCTGAAAACTCTGAAAGGTACATTCATGAATAAAGGTAAATAGAAAAATATGTATGATTTTTGGCAACTCAACCTCCCTGTTAAAGTCTTACTTGAAGCCTAGATGATGACTTTAAATAGAAATGGCAAAGCGCAAAACACCTGCACAAGACTTTTCAATTAATTAATCAAGTGCAGCAGTGCAAAGAATACCATTTTAGGAGTGATCTGAGTCAAATATTAGTGCTGTAAAGGCTTTTCAGAGTTGTTCTATGAAACTATTCAATGAGGTTCCTTAAGAAAGTGACTCTAGGGGTTATATTTAAAAGTGGTGTATAGTGATTTAGTGATTTATACTAATGGGAGTCGCGTGGCTAAATCACTATGCACCGCTTTGAAAATGCACCCCTACGACCTTGCTTGTCTGATCTCCTCCAGGGCTGTGTCCGCCCTAATCCAGCTGTTTCCAATACTGTGTAGAAGATTAAAAAGTATTCTAAGCTGCAATGTGATTCCTGTTGTGCTATGAAATCACATCAGCCTATGCTAATATTTAATTCCTAAAAAATAATAAAATCCTTACAGGACGCGTTAGAAAGGTCAGCACATTGAGTAAGGCTATGAATTTCTCAGTCAGTGGAATAGCTCCCACATTCTGAGAGTAGAATCAATTCCTGTCAAAACAAAGGGAAATGGTACAGGGACCACTTATTTTGTTTGTTTGCTTGTTTGTTTTGTCAGGCCAAAAATTTGCTTTACCTAGGTGAAGTTTTGCCTGTGCACAATGATTTAAATCCTGCATCCATCTTTGGCGTTGCTGATTGAGTGGAAGAGCTCATTTGATACACCAGCAGAAGATGGATACTTTCCCACAAGGAGGCTAAGAGGAAGGAGGTTCATTTCAGCCTCAGAGGTGCTTATACTTGGAAGGTATACCTGTTTAATGTACATTATATAATGTACATATAGTATAGAATATGTAGTACATATTGTATATAATGTATAATGTACACTATATAATGTTTGAAAGTGCAGTGTTGGGATGCATACATCTCCCTGAGGAACACCCCTGTGCAAAGGACCTTCTTCTGCTTCAGGTTACAAGCCCAAGCCTGATCAAATCACACAGCCTGGGGAAGCACAATTACACAGCTTCACACAAACAGTTTACACCTGTGCACCAATTCCCACCTCTTCTGCAGATTTGGGCTCCATCTGCCCTGATTTATGTTCCTTTGGAAGTAGCTGAAGGTCCTCTTTTTTCAGCATGAGAGCAGGCTTTATACAGAATGATGTGCAGCTAAAAACGTAGTTTTAATTGTGCCATCATGATTTGTTATACAGGGAGGCATATCCCACTGTCTGAATGTGCCGCTGCACCCAGCACTGACACACACCACTGGCTAGTGTAGCCTCAAAAGGTTTCCACTTAGTCCTTCCTTCTCACATCCTCTGGTTTTCTGAAGATAGACGTACAGTGACTTAAATTTCTGTTAACTCTAGTCCTCATCACAGCAGCTTTTAACACTCAAAAAGCATAGACTCTAGCGCGCTGTTTTCACAATCATGAAAGTTTCCCAGTCATGTATTCTTGATGTAAATTGCCTCACTTTTGGATCTGAAATGTTGCATGAAGTGACTGCTTGCTGGATTCACCTCTGTATGCTGTTATTGATATCTTTCACCTAGGACACTCTTCAATGTCAAACCAGCAAAGGGCACCAGGCTACACTTTCCATTTAGCTTTGCAATCTTTGGTATCTGGTACCAAGTTTATGTTTGGTAAAAATAACCACCCGGAGGGCCAGACCTGTATGAGATGCTAAGAGCATATCAACATACAGCTCAAAGAGCATAACATCTCTGCAGAAGCTTCTCATGCTTCTGGCAGAGAGGCTGCACTGCTGGAAATAACACATGTCCACTCATTCACTGACAGCAGGCACCAAAAGCAGAGAGGCAGCTGAAGAACTGCAGAAGAAAGTGCTTTGACAACAAAAAACAAAGTGGCAGTGTGATGCAGCATCCACTGAGGTTCAGAAATAACAGTATTGACAGATGTCTGATAAGGCAGAACTGCTCTTCACTCTGAAAAGGAGAGAAGTCATGTATCTTGGTACTGGTCCAAAATGTGATCTGTGTATATGGAAATTGTGAGGCATGATCTTTAATATCTACTGACCTCCATCAAAATATTGAAATGTGATTGTGTTCTGTGCATGCTGGGTGTATTCAATTGGTGGGATACAGTTACAGGACTCTGGTGTGTTTGAAGTTTGCAATGTGTGACATGTACTGTAGGGAGAAAAGAACAACAACAACAGCCATAACTGTTTGTTTTCCATAGTTTTGTTGCTTATCCTGTCTCTGAGAAAAGTGTAGCAAAGTACAACACTTTGGTCCTTTAAATAATGTTGCTACAAAAGAAGAAAAGAAAATCTCTGAGGAAGCAGAGAAACCAAGTTATAACATCCAGATGAGATCTGGTTCCTGCTGCTAGGTGTGTAGCCCATCTGTAGGTGACAGGTATGCGTTTACCATTTCACCCCATGCTCTGGTTTCCATTAAAGAAAATCTTTATCTGCATCACTGGTGGTGTGACAACACATCTGATGGGTGCTCAGGACTCATGCTATGAAAGCACCAGAGATTTGGAGAGAGCCAAAGCTCACAAGAAAATGTGCAGCAGATCATCTTAGCATGAGACCAGGCTGGGCTGCTAGATCTTCTCAGCTTTCCAAGGGCTCAGCTACATTACATGTTGACTTCATGTGAAAGGCTGGATAGAAAGTTCCCTTTCATTACCCCTCCGGAAAAGGGGCTATCTTTAACCTTAGCCATTTTAGCAATCCAGTTTACAGTGCAGAGACATAAGTAATTATACTGGCAGAGCTAAACATATGAGCAGGAACAGGGAGTGAGGGCATTGCCGTGTCTTGTCTGCTGCTGCCAGCAGCATGGGCTAGATCAGCCGGCTCTGCTACTGCCTTACAATCAAATCCTTGCTTGGCCACATCCTTAGACCCAGACATTCAATAAAGATATTAGGATGACATCCCATCAGATTTCATTTGTGGCATATGCAAAGTAATTCGGCAAAAACAGAAGGTCATTGCATCAGGATTGCCTGCGTTTTCCATGGAGTATAAATAAGGACAAGAGCTGCTCCTGCACTGAGATATGGAGATCCATTATCTTGCACGGAGCGGGTCCCAAGAACAGGAATAGAATAGAGGTTGAAAAAAGCAAGTCAAGAAAAGTGAGGATATACTATTTCCCCGTGGCAATAACCGTGTCAAGGTGCTGTTGATGCTCAGATGGGAATGACCCAAAAATAAAAGCATTTTCTACCAGTGAAGGAAAAAGCAAGAACCAGTGCAGGTCGTATTATTAACCCTGCAGCAGGGCAAGGAACAAGCATGCTGCAGCTCTGGCTCTTGTCCGCCTGGCACCACGAAGGCTGGTGTCTTGGCAGCGCTCTGGAGGAAGGCGTGTGACCTCCGGCACATGAGCAACCTGCTGCTCGCCCCGGCGGAGCTGGGGCTGGGCTCCCTGGGGGTCCCCCAGTGCCCCAGATGCTGGGCGAGGGGAGGCTGAAGGGGCCAGCCCCATAGGGACCCCGCTGGCCTGGGAGGCGGAGATAAGTGCTGATTGAATAAGGCACAGTTCATAAGACTTTTGTCTTCGCTCCTCATTGTGGGATGGTTGGTTTTGTTATAAAACTAATTAGCATACATGTGGAAGTACTTTGTGGAAGCGGCTTAATCCTAAACAAATGTGAAAATAAGCCTGCATTGTTTCTGAGGGCTGATTTACATTAATTATCTTCTACTTTAAAAAAGCTCACAGACTTTTTTTTTTTTTTTTTTTAATCATTGTTTCTTTGTGGAAAAATTAAGAACAGAGCATTTCTGTAAAATGCTGTACATACGAATTTCTTGCATTTCCAGCAAAGATGTGTTCTCCAAAGGCAGAAAGCCTTGGTTTTAAGCCAAAAATGTTACTGCCCCACTGGCTAAACTCAGGCACCTCAGTTTACATCTAGCTACCTAAATTGCTAGCTTCGTTCTCAAAAAATTATGACCTTCTGAGAACCAGAAGTATTTTTGGGAAGCTATATACGGATTTAGGTGCCTAAACTTAGCCGCGCTGTGTTAAAAAAATAAATTTTACTTTGTTACCCATGGTGTTGCTCATTTGCCCACATAAAAGACCTCAGGACAGTTTGTGATCTCAGGAAAAGACTAATTTGCTCAAATTTAACCAGCAACAATGCAAGAAATTCAGCCGGGAAAGATCTGTAATGAGCGTGTTTGGGTGTTCAGGGTGTAGGTCTGCTGCGAGCACGGCCCGTTGCCAGACCCCAGAGCACTGGTCATCCTGCACATGCTAGCGCACACGCCAGCTCTGCACCAGGGCATGCACAGGGGTGTTTTGCAGAGAGACGTGAGCCCATGGAGGGGACGAGACGGGCCTCAGCTGGGTGCGGACATTTGGGGTCAGACCCAGCCACAGAGCGCTGCTTGCAGACCAGCGTGACCCTTGTCCTTCCAAAGAAAGTCTCCCTTTCCTCCAAAAAGAAAATAGAGAAAAATGTTAAAGATGCACATAACCAATACCTTGTCTGCCATGGCATATCCTACACAAGTACCCCTCCATTACGCACCCAAGTCAATATTATCTCATGGCGTAAGTTCCCACAAAATCCTCGCTGAGTGAACACCCCGGATTGCCCCGTCTGGGGGCACTTTCCTTGCTGGGTGCCACCCGGGACTCCCAGGAGCCCCCTGCAGCCACTGGCAGAGGGGAGGCAGGGGATCTCTGCTCCGTCTCATCCAGCTGGTGAGAAAGGACAGGGAGCCAAGGCTCCTTCCCCTCGGGCAGCCCTGACCGGAGTGCCTGCCTGTCTCCTTCAAGCTGGGGGGGGAAAAAAGCGCCTTTTGTTTCAGGACTGCTGCCAGTCTCTTTTTGAGTTGGAGGTCACGGGTTAAGGAAGAAGGTGTACGTCGGCAGCCTTGCCTTGCAAGAAGAGAAGTGAAAGTAGCTCATGCTGAAGCCAGGAGGTGGGTTGGGAGGAGAAGGTGGGCTCAGCTCAGCCCCCCGCCTGGATGCAGCCCACACCAGGACCTCTGGGGACCACGAGCTCCCCTCTGGCCACCCCTGCCCCGCCGTGCCTGGGCGCTTCGTTAGGAAGCCAATTCTGCATGAACAGGCAAATAGGCGGGGGGGGGGGGATAAATAAACCATGCCATGCCCATCCTTCCCCTTTGTATCAGCGAGCTCCTAGGCAGAGCTGGGCTCTGCCTGAGCCTGGTGAGAAAAATCAAGCTCCCAGAGCTCCGCAGAGCAAACCAAGCCCGGAATGAGTCGCGTTTGCCTCTCTTCCGATCCTGCAGGAAGCCCTGGTAGCGCAGGTATTTTGTAAGGCACGGCGGTGGCGGGAGCCCAATGGCTTTCTCTGTGACACGCATTGTAGGGAAAGGCAGCGACGGGCTCGGCTGCTCCAGATCTGTGTTCTCGCCGTGCTGGGGAATTTGCCTTCCTCGCATCGCTGCTGCTACCTCTGTCAGAAAAACAGGCACACGACACCAGCAAGGCTTTCCTCTTGGAAAGGGAATATTCTGTACAATCATTTCTTCCCCTCCCCTGGGCTGCTTTTGCTAAAATACGAAATCCAGCTCTCCCTTTTACTTTCCCTAAGCCCTATTATCTCAAATCCTTTATTTGAAAACAAAGCATGGCAGCTATGCTTATAGTTTTCACTACAGAGGGCTTTGCACTTTCCTCATTTGTATTTTACCAGCCATGAGTACAGAACTGGCATTCTTACCCATTTCTAACAAAACCCCATTTGTTAATGGATTTCCTTGTTCATTTCTTTTAAGGCACCACTGTGTTTAAACACTTCAAGTACCGAATGTAAAAATAGCTGGCAATTTCAGAAGTGAACGTTTTATTTGTAATACAGGTGATTTTATCATGCGCCACAACATTTTTTTCCTCATCATTTATTAATGTTTTATATAGCTCATCAAAAATGAAGTTGAGGTCAGTAATTGCTGACACGTAAGAGAAGAATAAGGACAAGGAAGGACGAAATCCAGAGGCCTGTGCACTAGCAAAAAAAAAAAAAAAAACAACAAAAAAACAGATTTTGTTCGCTCACTCTGAAAAATAACACTGGCCAAAAAGGTCTGGGAGTGGGGGAAAAAAGAAAAACAAAAAACTTTATTTTTTAATAATCACCGTGCTTTCAAGCTGAATGTATATCACGTGTGCTGCAGAAAGCATCTGGCTTTTTATTAGTATCCCTTCCCACTTATCAGCTTCGCTCCGCAGCCCTTGCCTTGCCCGGGTGCTCGGGAGCCCTACGTTCCCGTCGGCGCAGATCGCTGAGCACAAGAGCTATTTTCCACTTGGCTCACAGATCCACGCTACACGTTATTGACATGACTGCGTTTAATAATAGTTCCTGCTGATTCTGTTGTGGAAAAACTTACTCTTCATAAACTGTCTAGCATGTGGTGCCAATGCATGTGTGTATAATTCTTTTTTTTTTTTTTTTTAAGCGACTCAGGTCCGGGTTTAGAAAAAAAAATGCCTGAGCATGTGCTAAAAGCTAAACACACTAGTTCCCACCTTTATTCAGCAAAGCACTTAAGTACGTGTTGAGTCTGGTTGGCTTCAAAGGGGCTTACACACATGCTGAAGTGCTTGTTGATTCAGCCCCTTACAACCTGACCCTCTCAGAAATGAATGCGCCTCTCGGATGCTCTCCCCAGCCTACCTGCACCTCCATCCCCAGCAGCAGGATTTGTGCCTTACGCTACAACAGACTTATGAATTTACAATCGGTCACGTTTCCACTGGGCAAATATATTGCATATTTCAGAAAACTGCGCTAAAGATAGGATCAAAAGTACATCTCCAGAGCAGTCGGTGATCCACTTAATCTCATTTCTGTATCACTTCATCCTGCAGTAAAGCACAAAAAGGAAAGCCTTTCTGGTCTCAGGCTTGCTATTACACAAGTCCGTAATTGCTACTCGAAGAAAGCCGATGCCCACACTTCAATTGCATGTTTCCCTCTGACACATCGGCCCACCCTAAATACCAAAGGTGTTTGTACCTTTAATAAAAACAAAAGCACAGGAGCCGTATTTGTACCTGCTGTCACGCTCAACACATTTTTTAGAACCTGCATACCGATGCAATGTGTAATTAAGCTCCCCATCACACCTTTTTCAAGGGTTCCTGTTTGTAAAGATGATAAATATAAAACTTGATGCGGCCTGGGGGGGTTGGGGGAAGTGCTGGGGGGGGGAGAGCAGGAGGTAGAAATGGGGATAGTTTGATGACAAGGAGGGTTTAGGATAATAGCCAAACTTAAAACGAAACAAATGTTTTCCATGGCTTGATTCCTCTCTCCAGAATAAGGAGTTATTTCAAATAACCAACAAAAGCCTCCTGCACTGCTTTTGCCTGGTTTGTAAGCTCTTAGCATCATTTTCTGGTGTCAACCTATTAGAAAGAATTTTTAAAAACTGTTCTCATTAGAGCTGGAGCTGTCGGGGCATTCAGTGAAAGTGTGCAGTTTTTTTTTACACTAGGAAATATGATTCTGTAACAAGCAATAAGCAGTACAGCAGCAAACCTATCTAATAGTTCCTTTTAAAACTGTGCTGATTTATGTGTGCATGCCTTACCAAATGATCTCTCTTTTATTTTTAAATCTATTTATTCAAAGGCAATAGCAAACACTAGATCCTTATCTTTATGGCTGGAATACCTGCGCAAATAACACTGCTGTCTCCAGATATCCGCCAGATACTACGTTGGCATCAAATATGGATTTAAATGCACAAAAGGGCACCAGGTAACCTGCAATCATGGTGGAATCTATAGGTCCATAAAGATTTCTGGGTCCGCTGTAAAACATATGAGAATAAAAGGGCATGTTGCAATTTCAGTAAGCCAGCAAGAAAGGTATCTCTCTCAATAAATAAATAAATAATAATAATAATAATAATAATAAATAATACATCTAACTATTCCCATGCACTAAGTAACAAGTTCAGAAACCAAATGCTGGTTTTGGCCATTGAGCTGCCCAACCATCAGGAACTTCAGCACCCAGTTGACTCCAGCTCAGGATCTTCAGGGATGGCTTGGTACCAGCACCCACCTCAAGCTGCCTCCCTGCTCTCTGGGTTAGCAAAGCCTGACCCACTGCTTTATTTTAGCAACTCCCTAGAAAATTCCTACGCTTGCTAGCAGGGAAGGTCAACAGGAAAACCTGACTGGTACAGAGCTAGCAGAATAAAAAGAAGCACGTCGGTGATGTCTCTGTGTGTACGTGTACTTGTGTGTGTACCGTTCGTAATAAGATGGTCCTGACACTAAACATTTACACATACTAAATTGATTAATTATTCATTTACTTCCAAACTACTTGCTTGAAAGGACTATTTACTTCCCACCGCCATTAATAGAAGTGACCTAATTGAAAGCTAAGCTTGTGGCCTCGTGCTTTCTAGGTTTAGAAACAAACCTCCCTTCCCCCAGTTAGATCGAGCATCACAATGTCAAATGCTCTGCAGACGTTTCCCTTGGGAATCTGAAAGGCTAATTAGGGTGAGCTTCACCATAAAGAATACAGTTGTTAAAACAGCTTTTGTACACACTAGAGTAATGATCATTCTCTTACACACGCAGTGATTTGTTGCTGCAATTTGCTGCCATATATCTCTTAGGAGCTAATTCGCGTGTTGTTATTTATTGCACGTATGATTATTAATGATATCTTAGCAACTGCTGGAAGTAACTTATTTCACCTCAGGAAGTCAAGCACTTTAGCTCAATGTTTACAGATCTAAAGAGACATCAATTTCTGTGGAAAATAAGTTCTCTATTTGGCCTCCCCCACCTCCACCCTAAAATAAGGGAGTAAGGTCTGAACTATTATCTTTAGCAGATATTGTTTCATATTGTAAAGATATTTAGTGTCGTGGAATAAGAAAAATCTATTGGTTCTTTCCTATTGAAAACAGCTCTTTCACAAGGGGAGATTTAAAAAAAAAAAAAAAAAAGAAAAAGAGGAAAAAAAGAAAAAAAAAGAAAAAAAAAGAAAAGGAGATAGAAAGAGAGAGAGAGAAAGCATTGCACTCAATACTGAGACAACTTACCTGCGTAGAATATAGGATCAACTTCTCAAATCATTTTCAATATTTGATAGGGAAAGAACAAGGTGAGAGTACAGCTTTTCGTTTTAAACATGCTGTTGATATGTAAAAGCATACAGAAAAAAAATAAATCTTGCAAGATCACTTACTTATTTCACAATGCCCTTCCTCCCCTTTCACAATTGTTCGTGTTTTTGTGGCTTTTTGTTTCTAAGCTCCCAAAATAATCAGTTTTCAGTTTCATGATATTCTATGGAATTGTTGCTGAATCTGCACTAAAACTGAAATCTTCTCTCTTGGTGTTTGGGGAAAAAAATGGATTGTAATCAAGAAAGACAGATGAACTCATTCTGCCTAATTTTGATCCCATTTCAACCCTGCTTTTCAAAGTGTGACTATAACAGGCTATATTGGAGATGTACTCTGTTTAGAAGAAGCTGTAAAAAATCCATGCAAATGGCTCCTAATAAACAGAAGACCAGTGGGCCATCCTCTTCAGGGCTTGTCTGAAGTTGCCCTGCTTGTAGTCCAGTCTGATCCAGGGATTCTTTCTGGGTAGGTGGTGGAAAGTCCTCTAGAAAGCACAGTAAAGATAACTCTAAAGATAAAATGCTCTTCAATTTAATGAAAGTAAACTGATGTTATAAGAAAAGGGGTGACGATTATGGATTTTTCAAATAAGAGAAAAAGCCAATGAATTTTGCTGACTATACAAGATCCACCCCTTCCTAAACTCAGGTGTTAAAAGTCGAGTTGAAATATTATGTTCTACAGTTACACATTAACTTTACAATATGTAACAAATAGCTAGGTATCAGAATATCTAAAACATACGGTATTATTTCCTTTAATTGAAAACGACTCCTGATTGTTTTAGCAAAACTTTCATGACCAATATCAAATAGCAATGATAGAACAAAATAAAAAATAGATATTCAGTGTCCAGAAGTGGATTATAACTTGCAGGGATATATTAATCTCATTTGTGTATTAATATGGTAATACAAAGTACAGTGATCTCTTTTTGACATATTATATAACTTCCTCAGAATAGTTAATATCAGCTTACGTTCTTCTTTTCTTCAAGGCTGAGAGCATATGAATAATTTGACATCTGCTCCCAAATGCTTTATGGCCATTTGGTGTAGCAAAATAACTACAAATATAGTATTATTGATTGTTTTTCATTTGCTCTATAAATATTATTAGCCTATGCTAACCTGAGTTATATTTCTCTAAATTGATAGTAATGTGACCTGACACCAATCTAACTGAAAAGAGAATTTGGTTTAGGTTATAAAATGGTATAAATCTGTGAGTATTTGAATTATTTTTTAAATAAAATACAGGAGATTGATTGGATATTGTTCCAGGCCTTATCTAGTTTGTGAGCTTACGGGCTTGCAAGGATTTGCATGAACGATGGCAGCTAACTCACAAATATATATTTGCATAAATGTGCATGCTGGCAGCATCACAGAAACTCACATACATTTATGCTTGTATCATACATATGTTGATAAAAATTACTTAGCCAACCCATCCTCCTGTTCTGCAAAAAGGTACACAGGCAGGAGTAATGCCATTTGGTCAATTGTGGTGTGAGCAATGAATGAGAAAACCGTAAGCATTAGCAGTTTTAGCAAATAAGTATGTTACGGATTCATGGGGTGACACTTTTCTTCTACACACATCATGGCTGAACAGTTTTCGGTAACAAATGACAAAAAATGCAAAGTCTTTTCACGGATATGTCTCAAACAGAAAAGGCAACAGATTTGTCAAAACATTTGTTGTGAATTGTTTATCTGAATGTGATGCTTAATGCTTTACTTCTTCAGTGTAAGTTGAGAATCACTTGAGAAGAATTACCCAAAATCTCAAAGGTTTTTCTCGTTAACATTCTAATATTTGCATGCACAAATACCGTGGTTAGACATACAGCTAAAGAGAGCATCTGTGACTTGCCCAAGGTGCACAAACCTGTGTGATGTGGAAGAATCTAAAAACCCCACCTACTGTATAGTGAGAGGAAGGGGAAGAAAACATGACACTGGCTGGAATTTTCCATTGTTTGAAAGAGTCATTTTTGTTAAAATTGGTGCTGCAAGATGCACAAGCCCACCTGGTCCCAAGCACTTACATTGCAAAGGGATCATCTACAATTCCTTCTACTTTAACAATATGCCACGACATTGTCAGCTTTATGTAGCAAAACATGTTGTGTCCATACAGCTCTCAGAGGATGAGGGCAATGTATAATTTCCAGTTGGATTATAGTTTGTGTTTTTATTGGGTTTTGTTGATTTTTATTTTTTTTTTGGGGGGGGGGGCGGGGGAGGGAAGAAGGGGGGTAGCTTTTGTGGTTGTGAAATTTTTGTTTGTTTCTTTTAAGGAAAAGTAATGTAATATTAAAATACCAATGAAGGGCATTGTTCCTAAAAGGCCCAGTAAAGATTCCAGGGCTGATGAGTAGCAACAACAACAAAAAACCTTGAGGACTGACTGTCCGGGTATGACTGAGCAGACAAGACTTGAAGGAAAGCAATGAATCTGCATATCTAAAGATTATGAAAACAACATCAGATGAAACAAGTGAATATCAGGACTGAAAAGGCTGCAGGAGTTTGCAAGCAGATGTCAAAAAGCATATAAAAAAATGTCAAGAAAAGTATAACAAGCACTGGTTGCAGAGATTAGGGTGCTAAATATATGCATGACGAGCACACCATGCTAGGGCTTGCTGTCCTACAAGTTGCTTTGCAAGCAACATTGAAAAAAAAATTAAAAAAAAATTCCATGCCACCACCAAAATAAAATAAAATAAAATAAAAATCAATGAACAATATCTGCAGATAATCTTGGAGTCAGAATATAAAGAGAGCTACTAGGCAAACAAAACCATGGCTGCAGCACGCCTCTGGAAAATCTCAGCTGTTGCTGTATTATCAAAGCCTGGGCCAGTTGCTCTGCTCTGTAAGGAAGGAAAACAAATAGGCAGCAATTTTCAAAAGAGAAACCTGCAGAAATTATTTATGGTGAACACTGACTTTTGGAAATGGATTTCCATAAGTGAGAACATGAAAAAGGTTTTTGGTGTCGCTGAGTGGTCTTGCACAGCCAGCAGTGGCCAGTTCAAGTGTCAGGGCATTGACAGGAGAGCAAGGGAGAGCACTCGGTGTAAGGGGATGGATGCGCACACCCTGTCCCTCCTGGGACATTCTTGCTGGGGCTGGCCAGTATCTCACCCTTAGAAAATCAGCTTGATGCAGAGAGCTTTCAGTTTCAGATTTTCCGCTTAATTTGCAGTGACTCATCTTTGTTTGTTTATGGCCACTGATGTGTGCTTGCCTAACAGAAAACCAATGCCTCGTCTCATGAGCAGAGAGCTCATGCTTCATTTCAAAACTGCCGTATAATGGTCAGTCTCAGCATGCAATTTTTGTTTAACTAGTGTACTTGGCACTGTGTCCATTGCATGGAAACATTGATTCCCAGTCATCCACATAATGTAGTGCACCGCTATACAGGCTATCCATAAAATAACTGCAGACTTCCTGTTCAGCACTGTACAATCCTAATTAAGCATCTGATTATGTATGCCACTGATTTGTAAAACACAGGTATGAGATGTAAATAAATATGTACAGTCGCTGCTCAAGGAAACTATTTCCACTGAGGGAGGATATACATCAAGGCAGCACTGTATCTAGTGTTAAACGGCGAGGTTTTCTACTACAAGCAACAACTGTAGATGTGATCCAGCGAATTTCTGTAGTCACCAGGCAGTTCACACTCCTCTAGTTAGTCCTGTTGAATTCGGGGATGGCTTTGGGCAAGCTCAAATGAATTCAAAGTAGGGCCCGTTACAGCGAGCAAGCAAAACTGATTCGTGTTAAATGGCCATGAGTTACAGCACACGGATTGTTGCCACAGCTCAGCTGGTAAGTTGTCAGATGACAGCTGGGTTTTTGCCTTCAAACCTGAAATGGTGGCTATTGGAGGAAATGCCAGTTACACCCATTCAACCCCTTCAGTCTTTGGGTGAGTTTGTCATTCAAATATTTATGTCTTTCCAGATGCCTACAGTAGAAAAACTCCTTGGAAACCTCAGGTCCGGGAGACACATGCAATAAGCTGGTGCTGCTGCTGCTGCATCCGCAGGCAGAGGACATCGTGCTGGAGGAGCAGCAATGGCAGAGACCTGGCTCTGAGCAACGCATCAAACCTGCCAGAGCAGTTGTGCAAGCATGAGGGCTGCTGTTAATTTCTGCTGGTATGCACAAAATGCAGTTGATTCCTCCATCCGCAGCAGTAGGAGAAATACAGTAATAGGGCTTTAGGTGAATGATGCAGCTCAGCCACCACCTCATTTGCATCAATCACGTACTAAAATGTAGTTTCCTCTCCTCCAGTTGTTTACCATAGTTAATGAAGCAGGTCTGATTTCACAATCCAGAGACCCAGCAGAAAGAAACATGATTTAAAAAATCCCTGAAATATGCAACTTGGAGATAGCAACAAATAAAAAGTTGAAGAAGGCTCTGCATTACTTCCAGGAATAAGTCCTTTCATCTCTCTGGTGTGCGAGTTATACAAACCGCGATCCCCAAGAGACTGGCAAATAGCCTAAAAGAACACTAGAACTGTTTAGGGAGCCTTTGTTTGATCTCCTTGCACACTGTTTCTGATTTGGCCTCAGTGACTTCACGTGGACTTACTTCCACAACTGGGTCCTGCCTATGGCAGGGTTTGTCTCGTTCTGACAGTTTATTTTCCACGGCCTATTAAATTTCATAGTGGGAGCATTGACGGGAGCTGCCAAGCAATCCTATGGTTATAAGAGTTGGTCCATACTTCCCTTCCCTCTATGCACATTTTAAAAAATGATGCCAGAAAAATATAATATACCATAATTCATCAAAAGCAATGCAACCAAATAATTAAAATTTGAGAAAATTTTTTCCCATAAAGACAGAAAGAACAAAAGCAATAAAATTGAAACTGTCTTTTATTAAGAAATGACACTATTTCTAGAGGAATAGTACATGCTGGCAAAAGGAAAAACAAGGCTAGTTAATGATGCAATGCTTAGAATCAAAGAACATTAAGTCTAACACCAAATTAAACATACAAAAAATCGCTACGAGAAACGAGAAGCTCTGAAACAAATTGAACAGTCTGAAAACCCATCTTCCTGGCCAGGGAATGGTTAGAGGTCTCAGAAGATCTAAAATAAATTCCAAAAAGCTATAAAAACAAGAGAATGGAAACCACATGCAACATAATGGAGTCTCAAAGCACCAAAGAACTTCAGTCCAATATAGACAGATTACACGGACATATATAGGTTACATTCAGCTTGGATGAGTTTTGAACATTTCTATACAGAAAGCATTTTTTTTTTTTTTTAAGTGAACAATACAGAATGAGTGTGTTTGGGACACATCTGGCAAGCAATCACTCTTACTGACCACTTTATTTGACCTCGCTTCTCAAAACTGAAACTATCATGAAGCAGAAGATACTTCTTTTCCATTTTTTTCTTTTTTTTTTTCTTTGTTCTTCCCACTTCATACATTATGTGCACTGCTACAGAAATGAACAGAGCCTGAGCAATCACATGCTGGTACCTGACATGGGAAGGCATTCTGTACTTTATTATTCCAGTGGCTTAGCGAGTGTGACAGAGGATGAGGATTGGTTCTAATTTTGTCATTTCATAACTCACGGTTAACAAAAACACTGTCACTGCAGTAATTAAGGTGAATACCAGTAAGGCACAGCATTAAGTATCTTTTGAGTTGGAACTAGCAACACTCCTCGAGTGTTATGAAAGGTGGCAAAATTCAAGAGTTGTTCAAGAGATAATGGATGAGATTCCACTGTGACTGTTCCGTTACCTAAGTTATTATTAAAAATATACATATATATATATATATATAACTTACAATAGGAACTAAATTGACAGCCTTCCAGATGGACATTGCACAGATAACCACCTTCATGAGCAGCCACCAGCAGTGCACCTTTCCTCTCCTGGACACTCTGAGGATGCTTCAGCCCCGGATCAGGAGGAAAACTAAGGGCTGGAGAGCAGCTCACATTTTATCCTACCTTTCCTGCTGAGATGTCACATTTTATGAGGACCACAGTGCAATGCCTGTACTTGTCCACTGAGGAGTGGACTGACCCCGCTGGCCTGTCTCACATGTATTAAGCCACCAAATGGTAACACATTTCGCTCCATAACAGCATGAGCCAGATGTCAAAAGAAAGACAGCTTTGACAATCTGTTGTCTGTCTCAGATTTTGCTCACCCTAACCATGCTCTTCAACATCGCTGAAAGGCTGCATTTTATCACGCAGGTGGAGATTGTTTATTGTTATATTAGCTTCTCTCCAACTTCTTGTAGACAGTCTCTGATACAGCTCAAGCCTCAGATTTTGGATTTCCAAAGCTTCCTCCCCGTCATGTGCATAGAGGAGTGTTATTCATAAGAGGCTGTGTCTTCATGCCTTAGTCATTAGCAGAAATGGGCCATAGATCATGTCATGTTGTCTGTAACCTAGTTAGATTCTGACAGGAGAGAGCTTCTAAAATCATAGGTTCACATTAGAAACCTTTAAAAACTCATTAGCTTCTGATAATTATCCTAATATCCAAAGCACTAAAAATCACAGAGCTCATTTCTGCCTGAGAACCGACTGTGAATATGCTCAGAGAAAAAAAAGAAAAAAAAAAAGCTCAGCCTCTTCACAGAAACAAAAGAAATAGCTGTTCTGAGTGTGAGCGTTTGGGGCTGGTGCAGAAACAGCCCGCTTCCCTTCCTGAGCGTGAAGAGTGGAGTCAGTTCATTCAGCAGCAGAGGAGGAAAAAAAAATGCAGCAAAATCTTAATTCATCGCTCTGCCTTGGGACACCCTCTTTTCCGGGCCATCTCCCCCTGAACGTTTGACATCTCTCTGCCAAGCTCATAAAACAGTGCGTTCCTCCAACCTGCATTTGTGCAGAAACTTCAGCCAGTTTTACTGCGGTCGTGCTAGACGAGGTTTCTGTGAGGCCACTGGTCCTTGAAAACATAACGCCCCGTAGGTGCACCCTCGCAATTCAAATGTTGGTGGCCAGGGACACTGTCTGTGTCCCCTGAAAACTGTGGGTGTCCAAGTGACTGCCTCACCTCGAGCCCTGTGAGGATACAGCCACGTACCTTTGTGTATTTTGAGGCACAAACCAAGTGACCCAAAGGTACCTTCTCTCGCTAGAGACTGCGCAATGGAAGCACCTCTCCTTCAGCTTAATTAGTGACCACTGTGCGTGAAAAGCCCTGGATGGCAGGGCACATTACACGCTGAGCTTGAGCGCTGTTTTGTAGATCCAGCCACTCACATTTGATCCCATCATGGGTGGAAAATGGAACAAAATTTCTTTAACCTTATCTCTTATGGATTTTAGCTAAGGATGGCCGAGTCTGTTGCTAGACTTGCTTCTAGTGGCAAAATCATTTAATCTCATAATAAAGATGTTATAAAAATATTTTATTCCATATTTATTGCTATACTAGCTCCTGAAAGTAGCCAGAACTAAATAAAAACCTGCTAGAACAACAGCACAACAAAACAATGAACGACTCCTAAAAACCACAGGCATGAATTTAAAATATACAGAAAGGTGATCGTGATGTTAGCATTACCCCTGTACTCCTCTTCTGTCACACCTGATGTGATTGGGAATGCATTTTTCACAATTTTGGGGAGGTTGCTCTTCTCTGTTTAGTATGGGCTGGGATTTGCCTTTAACTCCTGCACAGGGCTAGCACAGGAGGGCTGGAGTCCAGGTGAAGTTTTTTACTGATGTCCCCGGTTTAGAACAAATAACAACCACAAAATGAATTCTTGCAACATGGTTTTTACACACCTCACCTAATGGGACTTTTGGAGCTAAAAGGGAGATGATGACCTGAGGAAGCAGGGACAGTAACCATGGCTACGGGGGACATATTCACCTGTGTGGGTTAACTACAGGGGTGGATACACAAAAGACACTTATTGACAGTATCTGCTACACAATAATGAAGGTTTTGTCCCCAGAAGAATCAGTAATTGCCACACTGGCAGCATGTTGAGTACTTTTATTACAGAGATTATTAAAATGCCACTTACATTTAAAGAAACAATCACTAAGGACATTAGCTTCTATAAAATAAAAAATTCTTGAGCCGTCGCATTTGCAAGCACAGTCCTGGCTTTTGAAAAATCAAGCTTTGCTCTTTCAGTAGCTTATGCTATTACTTGAGATAGCTATGGCAGGATCAGGGCCAAGTTCTGATTTTTCCCTGGGAAGAACAGGAATATTTCCATGCTCTTCATTGAGGTACCAGCTTCACCAGCACTTCTGGCATCACCCGTGGCTCTGACCTGGGGAGTTACACGGATGTTTCTTCTCTCACGAGGTGAACATCATGAGCCTCAGCCACCTCCACCATCACAGGAGGCTTCTTTGCGGGTGGCCAAGTGGGGATGCTCCTGAAAGGTTCCTGGTTTTCAAAGGCCGAAGAGGTAGCTTTCTGAAGATTGGGCTCCATAACATATCTCCTGCTGCCCACCTGAAATCACAGTGTCTTGTAACCCTTGAAAAGATTAGGTTAAGATGGTAGCAGACGACAGCATCAGAGATATTGTCAGTGAATTTAAGCAGAGAAAAATAAGGACAGGAAAATGTGTAACTGTACTAAAAAAGGGGAGGGGTGGGGTGTTGGGTGACAAAATGTAAGTGAAAAGGCCTGAAAAGTCTTTTCTCACCTGCAATAGCTGTGTCATATAAAGGTGTCATTGTGGAGCAGTGCTAGCACTAACAACTGAGTTTCGAGGAGTGAGTTCTGTTTCCCTTCACCTGACTGCATCTGCTTCATTCATTTCGTCCATTAGCCCTATGAAAGCCTCCATTTCAGAGCGTTTGTTGTGCACTGAGGAAATCTGTACAGGTGGTGCTGCCTCAGCAGGAAACCTGCTCCTTGCTGAGGGACCGTCAATTATTTGCAGCGAAACTAAAACAGAGGAATAAATATTACATGCTGATGGATATTTGTCAGAAAAGATAGGAGTACTTTCAGCGGGGCTTGTCAGGCACAATGCGTTCAGCATATCCACATTTTCCATGGCAAAGGGAACAGAGCGCTCCAGCTGCTCCCCTGGCAAGCCTAAAGTTTTGTCTCGTAAATTTAAATTATAGATGACATAATGGTGGAATGGAAATGGATTGCACCTATAGAGATAAACCCATTGAAAAACCTTGCACTTGCAAGGGAAGGAGGGAAGGAGGAGGTTCCAACGTGCCGCAGATCTTCCATTTGTTGTGATACTCAGCCTCTCCAACTCAACACTTTGTTAAGTAATTTGTTTCCTTTTTTTTTTTTTTTTTTCGTTTCCCCCCACCTCCACTGAATGCGATGAACAGTTCTGTGAAGCTCAAAGAGAGTGCTAGGTTGCAAATATAACAAGAAGCTTGCCAATGCCTGGGAGTCCAAACTGGCAATGATTTCTGTTGTGTCAGCATTTAAGTATTATTGTAGTGTTATCATATCGTGGCATAAAAAAATAACATGGAAGCAGCCATGCCAAAAGCTTGATGTTTGACTGAAAGCACACACTGAGTATCCATAGGTACCTTTGGGTTCTTTGCCAAAACATCATTTTAATATGAACCATTCAGTAGACCTTATACTCAGTCATGAGAAACTCTACTTTTTAATTTAAACCAATAAGGCAAAACCTGCACTGGCAGGTTTCCTGCATCTGATATTAATGAGGGGAAAAAAAGAAAATAATAAGGGAAATTATTTGATAAACTGCAGTACCTTGGGGTGACTTGACAGCCTTATAAAGTAGGCAGTCCCAGGCCTGGAGCCTGGAGAAGGCTCTGGTTTGTTGTTGCCTCTTTCCTTTTTTTTTTTTTTCTTTTTTTTTTTCTATACATACTGACCTTGTCATTTAAAAAAAAAAATGTGCAGAATTCCACAACAAATTTATCTGCCTGTATCAGTGCTATAGCAAAGACTTATAAGTGGAGACAGAGGACAGAGCAAGTAGAAAGAGGGAGCTTATTGCTCAAGAACAGGCAAAGCACTCTGTTTTTGGACTCAGGGAAAATGATGTCTGTGTGATCAATACAGCGAATCAGGGAAGTCCTGTTGCACACTGTATCATTGAACATCTGAAGCCATGCCGGGCTTGACAAGCAAGTGGAAACGCAACCTGAAGTTTAAAAAATGTAAGGATACACATGCTACAGACTACATTCAGATCCAGATGACTGTCTCACTGTACGAATATACTAGGTGTGCTGAAGAGGAATTTATTTCTACAACTGTTATTAGGTAGAGACTTGTCCTTTGGTTAATCCCATGTAAATTCAGCCAGCTGCACAATGACAAACACCAGCTCTTGGGCAAGAGTAGGAGGAAGGTTTGGTCATTCTTCAGCTTCCTTTGATCTTTTGCATCCTCTGAACTTTATTGCACTGCGCAGTTTGCTAACAACTGGTACGCTGCTCTCGGCAGCAGCACGCAACCGAGCAGCCAAAAGCAGGATGAAGAACCTGGGCCCAATGACTTTAACTGAAGAAGCAACTGCTGAAAGGGAATTCATTGGAAACAGAGCTGAGAGTTCACAGGAAACAAACTTTGATTTTGTCTTGGAGGAAAAACTCATCCAAGGCTACTCAACAGGGCATACGGCACAAGATCTCAAAACAAAAGGCTTGAGTATAAGTGCTACTGACACCATATGTAAAGAGTTACTGCAAAGATGGGAGCAGAAATTTGGCCTGGAAAACCTGTGCTCCATGTTCTGTGCATTTCTCTCCCCAGAATGACCATGAGCTGTTCTCAGTCATTGCTTTAGCCTCCCGGCAGGAAGATGAGGAACAGAAGCCTCTTCTCACTCTTAAGATGGAGCCAAGCCAGCAGAGAAAATGAAAATGAATAATAGGATGTGGAGACAGTGAGCTGAGATAGCCAGAGATCCCCAAAGTCTTTGCTATCTTTGCCCTTTGTTAGGTTGTCTGCAGATAGTTAAATCTTCAAAATTTGAGCAAGTTTAATTAAAGGTTACCTAGCATATTTCTGCTCCCTAAATAGATAGGATCTTCCTTTCAGCAAGGTTTATGATGAATACAAAATCTGCTTTCCACAAATATTTTTCATTCTCACTTAAAATTTTGCTGCTTCTGCAAACATTCCTGCAACCAAACTTATTTGCCAGGAGGTACGTGAAAAGCAGACAAAAAGGGAGTGCAAACACATTAAATGTGAATTCACTTAGAATTTAATAACCAAAAAAAAAAAAAATGCACAGCAATTTCATGCAGCACTTGCCAGGCAATGGAATCAAATCCAGAAAGTTGAATACAGCTGACAGCAATGTGTCTAACACCTGATCATTCACGATAAACACCGGAAAAAGTAAAGTGAGGACCAAAAGAGACCAGATTTGAAATGCATTATGAGGCCTAATGCTGCAATTAGGTACGTGGAGTTAGGATTTAGGAATAACTTTACACACGTCTATCTGAATGGATTGAGATGGATCCCACCTGCCCCAGGAAAAGCCAGCTCCATTTGGAGAAGCCACACAAGTGCAATGGCAGTGATGCCAGGAGCATTACTACGAACTCCCCCGGTGTTAATTTGGTAATCTGTTTTGCAGACCTAATTTGATTTGCATACCCCCACCATAAACTACATTGCTCATGGAAAATATACGTGTGTAGGACTTCAGGTCCCTGCAAGCCAGTGGAGATCTGAAGCTGGATTCCCTGCACCCTGGGTAAACATTGAACAATGAGCTGCCACCACCGCCTTTTGAAAAGACTGACTCCCACTCCATTTTGTGAGGAAAAACACCTCTAACTGCAGAGCTGCGAATCCTGAACAGAAATAGGATCCTCCCTCTGGCCCAAGATTCTGATCTCCGATTTGTGTTAAAACAACAGCGAGTGCTGGATATAACTACAGCAGGACTGATGCTCCCGAGGATATTAGGATTATTAAAAGGGATCAGCACCCCTTCAGCTGGCTCCGCATGCATAGCTCCCCATCGGCACCAGTGGAGTGATGCTGAAATATGATGACTGGCAGGGGAAGGAGGAGCACGCTACCCTACAAAACTGGGGGGTAACAGCTCCAAAAGCAGTTCAGAAAGTTTTCTTATAGCCTCGTTCATCTTCAGGCTTTGTCTCAAAATTCAGAGAACTTGGCACGGTAGCACCAGAAACTGGCTGTGCTTTGCTGAAAGCCCCCAGAGGACATGCCCAGCCAGCATGGTGCTGCTGAAAGAGGAATAAGTTTCTGGGCCCTCCAGAAGGGGAAAACACATTTCAACCCCCCTAGAAAACCACAGCACATGTCAAAGAGGGAAGTGTGCTGCTGGCCTACATGAACACTCATTTGCACCTGGCAGAGGAGGAAGACCGAAAGAGCCATTAAAGCCTGATGTATGGAAGTGGTTTTTGTCTTGCAAATGGGAGCAGGGCTCACAGTTTCGGTTGTCTTTGTCATAAAGCAGTGAATCCTAGGTTCTTAGGGTGTGCATCTGCGCCTGGGTATGGCTTAGTAGCAATGTATGCACCAGCATATGTTCCTCATCTCCTGGCTGGATTGCTAGAGGAGCTGGATAAAGCTGGTTTTAAGGTCTTTCCTCTTTTTCCCACCTCCCACCATCCTCTTGTCGCTGTGCCTCCTCCCTGAGCTGTAGGGCAGCTAGGTAAAGAGAGAGAAACAAATAATCAACGGGTGGGGTAGGGTGTCTGCTTTGTAGGTTTTTTACACTATTTTCTGACTCTGTCATTTCTCCTTTGACTGTGTTCCAGTCACTGTAGCTATTAAAATCAGGGGAGTTATTACCTGCATGCTGAGCCTAAACGAAGCCTTTGGTGCTTCAGAGAATTTCCTGGCACTTCCAGCATCACAGAAGCACTGTAGTACCCAGCAAAGCTCTGGGAACAGGCATCAGGTCATTTCCAAGCCCATTTTACCTCTGATTCTTGTTATACATCACAACAACTAATTAGTTTATTCATCTACATGGAGGGTCTGTGTTTTGACAATACATGAAAATGTGAAAAGCTCAGGTACATACAGGCTGCTGTCGCCCACCTCTGATGTCCTGTGGCGTTCAGTGCATAGCGTCTCAACAGGCACATTTATAATCTCAGTTGTGCCACACTTGTCATCTATTACAAGTAACATCCCTGGTCTGTGGTCAGCTTTATCTTTGAATGAGAGCAGCAGTCTGGCTGCTGCTCCTCGTATATTGTAACTTCCTGCCTGAAGGTAGTTCTGCGGGCCAGACGAACTATTCAGTGAGAGCACTAACTTGCACGTGTTCCAGCACACCTCTCTATGGCACTGTTTAAAGACTTTATCAGCTAGATAAAGCAACATAGCATTGTGTATACCAGCAGAGATAAGCGAATAATTCTTGCTTTCTTTTATTTTTTTAAGCGAAATGATTTTGAAACCGATTGGAGATTTAAAATGGCTGATTTATTTTGCTAATAAATGGATAGTTAAAAAGCTCAAAATGGGTCACAGCATTGCATCCATTGTACAAAGCATGCCTCCTTCCGCTGGGAAATACAACCTCTTCAGTTTACTGGTGGAAATGTAGATATTCCATAGATTAAAATCATTTCTAGTGATTCTTGACACCAACTTCTTATTTCCAGGAACAATATACAAGCCTCAAGGACGTGAAGTGAAGAATAATACATCCACTTGAATCTGCAGAGATGTTCCAGATGCACATAGCAGAACTTGGACTGAGTCCAGCACTCAGGGGCTAACACCTCTACCCTCAGATAAAGTGCCACAGGATCTTTTCACAAGAGTAAATTGCAGATTGCGAAACAGTTACCTTAACTAGTTCCTGATGTGCTGTATCACACCACATTCAAATCTCCATCTGTGGTGTCTGCAACTACTGTTCGTAAAATGAAGGTTTCAGCACAGAAATAAATATGATGTAGCTCTGTGATAGTTCCATGGAGCGATTTTCATTGTTTCGTTGGCCCAGCCTTTTAATGTGCTAGGTACTTCAAGCCTGTTTAAATAACACATTGCTGAGGAACAGTCTGGAGGTCTCGGGGAGCATGCGGACATCATTTTCAATATTATCAAGTTGCACTCTAAATATATTTCTCAACATATTGTTCTTTTCCTGTCTTGTCACATCGGGTTGTCATTCATTGTTACAAAGCAGCCATGTACCATCCCAGACGTGACAGCATTTTCAAAGAATGAGACGCTTTTAATACAGCAGTATATATAGTACCCAGGCTTGGATAGCCATGTGGTGTATCTATATCATACCACGCAGCATTGTTGACCTATGAAGCAGAGAAGCATGTTTGCTTTCAAACCTCTCTCCTTGGGGCTTCTGTTTTGGTGGGCTCACAACTCATTAAGACCTTCCCCTCATTCTTGGCTGTTTGGCTGAGCTGAAGAAGAGCAGCAGCAGTGCTCCCACAAAGCCATCCCATGGTAAACCTATCATAAGCAGATCTTAACCAATGCTAAGCTACCAGAGTCACTAGCAAGAAAAAAAAAAATGTATATCAAGTTGACTGGTAGTAGTCACAGCATAAGCAGGCTGGTTTCCCAAGCACTGAGAATTGTACTGACTTATTGCCTTAGCCCAGAACAGGAAACAGCTTAAGCAGTAGTAAAGCAAGACATTTTGTTCTTGAAGTAGGGAAAAAACAGAGCCCAGGCGTGAGAGATCCAACCAAGAAAGAAGAAACATCCTGACAGAAAAAGAGTAAAACATAGCAAAGAGGCAACAAGTGTTTGAGAAAAGTTGGGAAAAAAAAAAAAAAAAAAAAGACTTCGGGGGAAGGGAGGGGAAGAAAAAATCTCTAGGAAAAAAGACAATGTGAGAGTCTTCTTGAGTGAAGCAATAATAAATTGTTCCTGGTAATTCCTCTGATGTTTGAGAAATATGCATGGTTCATTTCATGACCAAATTTCCAGTAATATCTTATTCTTTTGGAGGAATTTGATACTGGCTTCCTGACAGAACCCAGAGAAGTAACTAGAGGAAAGTATGTCTCTTCTAAAAACACAGATAATATAAGAGGAAAATAATTTCACTGGACACAATTGTTTCCTCTTATTTTTTTTTTATTTACTTTTTAGGTAAATTTTCAAGTATATTTTCAAGTATCAAATATACAAATGACAGACCAAGGAACCACCTAAATATACAATATCAACACCTTTCACAGTGACATAACATATTTCTTCAAATGTACATTTATGTGAAATATGATTTTAAAAGGATCCTGATGATACATGGCTAAAATTATCTCTGGTATAATTCCACTGAATTAAAGAGGTTGCAGGGGGAGGGAGTAAATTTGCCTCCTGGTGTAATTGGTGAAAAAAAAAAAAAAAAAAGAAAAAAAAAAGAGTTTTATATCAAGATGTTTTTTATGAACTTGAATCCAGTTTCTAATCATCCAGATTGCCCTGTACAATAAACTCTTGATTATGACTGCTGGCGTTAACAGTAATAAGACAAGATGATGTGTAGCACAATTTTCTTCATTCAGCTTTTCATTCTCCCGCTGCTCCTAAAAAGTCTCCATATCTTTCTGTTGGTTTTGTTTAAAAGTCATGTAAAATTAGATATTATCAATCAAGTCACACATTCTCAAGTGCAAAAACATTATTTTGATGATTGCCACGTAGCTTTGTGGGACAAAGCGGCGCAGCTCCGCTCCTCGTTCGGGAAAGTTGGCACGGTGGTGCTGGTGCAACTTGCTGCTGAGCTGACAGCACAGGACAAAGCGCTGGCTTTCCCTCGGTCTGCAGCAGATCTGTGGAAACCGATTGAAAACACTTATCTGCATTCTTTCCACTGCATAGCTTCAGCCCTGTGCTGCACACTTCTCCCTACCAATGCTAATTAAACCAAGGAGGGGGAAAAAAAAAAAATTAGATGTTTGCACTCAAACAAAATTATTTGAAGAGAGAACTGCATGCTGGAAAGATAATCAACAAAAGACTTTCATTTCTAAATCATAATCTGGTGTTTCCCTGTCTTTCCTGTTCAGACTCCGAGTTCGGGAGCCTTGTTCCCCTGGCTCTGGATAGTTTATCAATGCCAGGAGTCAGTCGTAGGCATGAGAGCTGAAACCTAGCAATTGCTGTGGAAATCCTAACATGAGCAGCAGGATTAATGGGGTTCCCCAGTGTCCTGGAATTACTGCTGAAAATAAGAGAAATATGTATATGTGGGATTTCAGACTTCGGGGAGTTTTTCCTCTCTGTTTCAAGCATCTCTCAAGTGTCATTGCTCTATCAGCTCAATGACATTTTTCTCTAGCTGGCTGAGATAGTCATACAGATTTTTTATTTAATCCTATACAAAAAGAAAAAATAAATCAATTTCTGTAATAGCACAGACATTTATGTGGCTGAGGTGGGTGAACAGGACTAGGAGGTACCCATGCACTGTGGCATCTCTCCCAGTCACGAAGACCTGCTGTTGTCAGAGTGCTAACGACAACGTAGGGTGCCCTCAGGATGTATTCTGGAGCTAAAAAGAGGCAGGATCTGTCTGTCCCTCCAGCTGAGGCTGACTTGCAGTGTCTTGCAGCATCAGAGCATGGGTCCGGGCTGAGGAGCAAAGAGCCCTGTTGGGCTCCCCATGGGCTCAGGCAGCTGGAGCCAGCCGAGGAGCACGAGTCGCTTCCCCTGCCTCTGTGTGGCATGAAAACAGCCTGGGTCCACATCCGATGTCAGGCTAATTTCTTCTACTTCAGCCCTGAGAAAGGTATAACCAGCTAGCGTTAGAGGGAATTTGTGTGTGTGTGTGAAAAAAAGATGTTTATGCTACAAATGGAAAAACCAACCTTCCTTCGGCCAAAAGCACTGGCAAGATAATGAAATATCCTACTCCTGAGCAATTTCTGCCTCACAGCGGAGCCCGGAGAGGTTTAAAACAGCGTGAATACCTTTCCACATTTCTGAAGGTTCTGCCCTTGCGTCTGCTGTTTTGTGGCGGAGGCAGAGATTTGATCCCCAGCCGGCCATGAACGGCGGGCTCCCTTGGAAAACCTCATCCTACACGGGGCTGTAGACAGCTCTTGCAGCACTCCCTTTCAGTAAGTGACCTCATGCACATGGCATTTTATCTCCAGAGCTCATGCCTGGTACACAGCTGGTGGCACAAGCAGCTCTCTGACAAAGGCCCACAGAGGCAGGAGCAGGCGCAGGAGCACATGGCGGTTTTGCACGAGCTGCCTTGTCTGAGCCTTCCTTCTCAAGGCTGCAGATAAAGCTCATCACTGTCTTGCCCACAGATTCTGATTGACAGTGATAAGCCCCCTCCATCTGAGAGAGGCTGAGAAGGAAAAGGAAGGTACCCACCAGCCTGTACCTACAGGCTCTGCTCAGTTCCCAAAGCCAGAGTTGGGTGCAATGATGACCCACAGTGTCTCTGGGTACCCCCTCTGACAGCTTTTGTCAGGGTTTTCTCTGCCCTTCTCCCTTAGTAACTGGCCTTTGATAAATCTCTTTTTGTTGCTTGCCACTTTTTTTTTTCTTTTTTTCTTTTTTTTTTTTTTATGGCAAGTTGCCACTTTTTAAAGATCTTACACCAGCCTCACAGAATGGAACTAACACTCACTGATTTCACACGCTTTGGCACAGAAATAAATATTTCATGCATGCAGACAGTCCCAATGAGACTTCCAACCTCACTAGAAGGGATCATTGTCAACTGCAGTCATCGCACCACCTGAATAATAATTATTGCTCCTCATTCGGCATCACCCCACAAGCCAGAGACATGGCAGTGCTTACCTCTTCTGCACAAACCAACAGAAATAGTTGTGAAGCAGAGCATATGCTGCATCTTGTTCCAACTGAGACACTCCAGAAGTTGAGGAGTGTATTTTATCCACCATACGAATAATGCTATCAGGAGTCTCTGCTTATATGATACATCACAGCACCATATCCCAGCGCAGAGCTGTAACTTAGTGTGAGCACAACGTGTGTTTAGGACACATGCACGCATATGTACATACTTGGGTATGTGCTGGTGTGTGTGCTTATGTATTTATAAACATATATACATAAATAATTTACATATTTTGTATAAGTGCATATATAAAAAATAAATATTTATATTTATGCACATTATAATTTTATTTGGATTTTGGTTAGCCTCCTTAAGGATTTTATTTGCCTGAGTTGAGAGGTAAGATAAAATAGTCATCCAAGGAGATGACATACTTTTAAGGTTATAAAAGAAAGTTTGTTTCAGATCCAGAAATGAAGATTTGCAACCTGTGAAATGTAGGAATGAATTTCAAAGCCAGACCAATCACTTGCACACTACAGTTTGTCGCTTTGCATCCTTCCCCCTAGTCATCAAAATATTACTAATACATATAAATTCTTCAGCAAAGAAGAGTGACTATAATCCTGAACTTTCCAGAAATGCCTCGGTGAAGTGACAGCAGAAATACTCAGACGTGCACTTTCAGGCTACCGCTCCTGACCTCCTGCAGACCACGGAGGTCCCCGTAACCCTTGTTGAAATGACAACCTCCAGGAGAAATAACAGATTTCACTTTTTCCAAGGGAAGCCATAAGGCTGTTCTTTGGAGTACAAAACCAGCAGAGACATCGATAAATTAAGCACCGTAAAGGAGCATGGCGTTCCTGTTACAGCTCTTACTACAGTCTGTGCGCCCAAGGTGGCAGTGACACGCGGTGTCTGAGGGCCCAGCCACAAGTGGAGCCACAAACATGCACCGCGAACACTCAAAACCAGGCACTTCTCTGATAGGAGCGCCTGTCGTGCTGCTCAGCAGAGCAGGATGCCGTAAACCGTATAGCTCAGGAGCAACAGTTGTATTCGGAGATGAACAATACTTCATGAAAAGGCACTGAAATGGGGTCACTGTCCTGGGCAGGCCGGTCCCGCAGGGTGGTGGGGCTCCAGCTCCTCCTCCAGCTGAGGTCAGAATGGCTGGGCCCTGAGCTGCTTGGGTGAAAAACGTGTCGCTTCAGCAGCTTCAATGAAGCTTACGTGAAGCCAGGGCCATTTACATTTCTAAGGAAACACCCAGTGTCCCTTTTCTTACAGGATACTGCTCACTCCCTATGCAGGCCGCGTCACAGAGTTCCACTTTATACTTTTTCTGCTGCATAATTTTAAATGCCTGAATTTACTGATCATCTGACAATTGTTAACATCTTTTTTGCTTCTTGACTTTTTAAGCTGTTTTGTTCAGGGGAAGGACGTGCACCACTTCCCAGCTTCTCAGTGAGCACAAGCATGAAGTTCTGCTGGTGCTGCCAGTGCAGCTTTCCTTCAGAAAGGTACATTTGACCCTTCTGAAAACAGAGCCTAGGCAGACAATCAAGTTCGGGTACATCAGGCTCCTCTGGGGGTGTGTTTCTGTGGTACCCTGACTGCAGCAATGCCCTCCTCTGCGTCTGCTGCTACCACGGGGACACAGCATAGGAGTGAAATGCTGCATCCATCTGCCGTCTGCTCCCCATTTCTCTCTCCTCTCACCTCTGCGACTGAACACTTTGCACATTGCCAGGTCTCGTTAGCATTTAGAGCAGGTCACAGAGCTGGCCTGGTTGGAAGAAGACACATCCGAGGCTCTGCACTGGGAAACCGAGATGGAAAGCCTTCGGCTTGTCATCTTCTGACACAACACAGGCTAATGTGTGGTGGGGAGAGAAATCTGCTGGCAGCCTTTTTAACACTTCCAGGTGGATTACTATTTGACACACACCGCAGAAGATACCCGTGTTTATTGACATTTACTTTTCCTTTGCAGGAACAGTCACACTCTCCCGTCACTGGTTTTCTTGTGGCTTTCCCACTAAGCGTGTAAGAACAGGATGTTCAAGAGCTGTCCCATATGGTGGCATGCTGTCTATTGTTCAGATGATTGGCTTCACGCACTGGCTGGCTTTCACTTTTTGCTTTGAATGGGTTATGGCTGAAACTTGCATCAATTGTTGGGACAGGGTGGAGAAACAAGGTCTCAGCAAAGGGTGAATCTGCAAAGGGGCTTCTTTTCGTTACACAAATTTAACACATCTGCTACAGCTATATTTCTTTGTGTAGTAGTAAGGGCATTATGGTTCAAATTAGAGGGATATTTTAAGATCATAAGAATAGAATTCTTTTTTAACGCAATTGTGTGTATTTTTGGTTTCATTATAATTTTTATTTATTTTAACATGTTTATGATTTGTCCAGAGCTTAGGATAATATGTCTATTTATGTGTTTATTTTGGATGTTTGTTATAGTTTGGTTAAATGTAGATTTACCAGTAGACTTGATTAAATTGTTTCCCTAGTTTCCTGAACTATTGAGAACATTCATGTATACAACTGAATGGTAAGGCAAAAGCTGTCTAATCTAAGTGCAATAAAACGAAAAAAAAAACAGGAGATCAGATTGACTACTTTTTCTCCTGTCCGTAATTGTTTCTTTCTTTCTCTTCTTGTAACAGTTCTTCCACATTTTTCCTCTGGTTCTTTCCCAATACAGAGAGAAGTTGCAATGCCATAACAGGAATCTATATATAAAAACTACTCTGTATTCTGGGTAAGAGAATAAAGCACCCAGAGTGCATCAAATTATATAATGCTAAGCCCCGATGGTAATGGTTATGAATTACTTTCTGACCCCAGCAGGTGGCCAATCTCTGTCTTAAAGTGTAAAGATTGATGGTCCCTGCAATTTTGTTCTGGTCATTGTAAATCTGTTTTTCAGGACTCTCAGTGGATATTCATTGTCTTGTCTAGGCTGTCTGCTCCTGTAAACTAGCTTTAGCTTACAGCCTTTCTGGTTTGTACAGGAAAAAAAAAAAAAAAAAAAAAAAGGAAACATGGCCAAAATAGCAACTTTTGTAGCAGGAAAAGAAGCCAAATCTTAATATTTAAAATTATTCTTTTCCTACACTACATTTAGCAGAATTTGAGGTATATGGAGGGCTATCTGCAGTATAGGTACCAACAAGTTTGGTATCCTTTAATTTAACATCAAACACTTTCTTCCTAAAAATCTAAATTTTCATTAAGAAAAAAGAAGGAAAAAATAAAAAGACCACGGTTGATAGATACACTGAAATACCAGTTTGTCAAAAAAAGCAGAGCAACCAAGGTATTCCCAATGAGCTATACACAGACTATCCTACCACCTCAAAGCAAACCCCCAAGATCCAGCCCCCCAGGACCATTCCCAGGTTCCTTGCCCGTTCCTATCTGCACATGACCAGAAATCTCCAGGAACCCATGGACTCAGATGTTATTGGATGTTAGAGATGAACTCCTCTGAAGATTTGGTTCAAGGAGGGTTTGCACCCACGGCTGTAGCCTGTGAATGTGAGTGAATACAAACAGCTTTGCCAGGATTTCTGGAACCTGCGTGGCACTGACTTTGTCACGAAGAAGCGCGTTCGGAGGTGGGAATACAATTTTGCCACTTTACAAGCAAGATTGCATTGTCTTCCGTAATCACGTTGTGCCTTTCCACTCTAATTTATTCTTTTCATGAAGGATTTTGTTGGATTGGGGAGGGGGTGATGGCATCCTTGTGCCACTGAGCTCTGGCTGCTGTGCTCTGACGAGTCCCCAGGGGCAGTGCGCGCAGGTTCAGGGAGCGCCACGCGAGCAGGACTATTAAGTGCACGCTCCATTTGAGCGGGCAGGCACTCCGGATCTCTTTTCTCTCAACTCATTATCAATGGCGTGTGTGTGTTGGGATGGGGGGACTGCCTGAAATTGCAAATGAGCTAATTTCCTTTTGCAACTGTGCATCCAGAACTGAGAAGTTTGTAGCACTTCTTCCTTCCCAAGCAGACTCCACACCCCAAGGAGCACTTTTAAGGGTCCCCCCACACACACCCACACACGTTCTTTTTCTGTCTATCCCAATTCAAAATTTCAACAGCGCTACTGTGGAGGGAAATACTTGCTAAAATAAAATGTGATGCCTGAAAGAGAAAGTATTATCCAAATCTAATTATTAGACACTGCAAGCATTTTGAGAGTCAGAGATCCTACTGAGATGGCAGAATGCCTCATAAGTAATGCAGCAGACAGGTTTTATTTCATTTCTAGGAGAGTATTCATCTGTGGATACAAAGAATCTTTGATAAGCATGCTCATGAAAAAAAGAAAAAAAAAAGAAAAAAAAAAAACACTATAATTTTAGTGACACTATCTGTTATTAGTTAGCAAGTACCACTGATACACCACGCCGCACAACATATGAAGTGTGCCCAACTTGTAACTGGTATAATCAGGGAGTAAACAGCATGCTGATTATTGGCATGTCAGCAAGGGCATGGAGGGAGAGTATGATAGGAAACAGTTTTAACCAGCCATCCTTCGCAGAGGTTTTCTGCAGCTCCGGAGGCAGAGGGGAGCAGCACACTGTGCAGTAAGCCCATAGAGAAGACCCTACTGACATTGGTGGTCTCTGATGAGGTCCTCAGCGACCAGTGCTGCAAAACTGTGGGTGAATTTTCTAACGGTGACAGCCTGACTATGACCCACATCCAGCAAAGATTCCAAGACCTTAATGTAAACGAACTAATTTCACATTTTAAGCTAGGTCATATTAGCCATTATATAATTTTAAATTGAGAATAGCAATGGTAATTGGTTGATAGCAAGACGTGTTCTCCTGCATGAAAATGTGTAAAAGTGTGATTGAGTGTGCTACAATTTCCTTAATTGATCTGAAAAGTTTGGTTTTAGACTAAGAGAAGTTTCCTTGTGCAACACGCGCCATTTCAACATTTGAACTCAATTTTCCTAAGCAGGGTGATTTCTCTTTATTCTGATCCAACTATTTATCTGGCTCTGCTTTCCTTCTGTTATACTCCTTTGCCCCAGGTGTTGCATTGTCAGGAGGGACTTGTCAATGGGCTGATATCTGCTCTCATTGCTGTTCTGTGTTTTCATGAAATTTTACATCACCTGTTTTTTTATTTTTCAGAAGACAGTCACAAGGTCTGCTCACACACCTACCATTTCTGGAAGGTACAGAAGTAGGCTAACTATATCCTGCAACTACAAACACTATTTTCTGGTATTGCTGGAGAAAGAAAGGCCTTAATGTCTGATGTGGTCCCGTGAGGAAAAAAGAGCAGCCAAAGTCTAGATGACTGCATTTGTTACCCAGGTCCCAGACATACCAAGTTATACGAGTTTCTTGGAAGTGGAAGAGTAGGGGACAGGACTCCCTTCTCTCTCCTTGCCCGTGAGCAGGGACTCAGTCCAAGCTCAATCCTTCAGAGACACTGGAGAATGTGCAGCAAAAACAGCTGTTCTGAATGCTCCTGCTCAGCAATGAGCTTATGATTTTTTTGTACATTGGTATACCTGACTGTTAGACAGAAATCCACAGGAAACCAGGCTGAGAACTGCTTGTCCTGCTTTCAGCTGTTGCTTTCAAGTTCTGAGACATATTTGGGGTTTCATGTTCCCAGAACACAATTTTCTTGGGGGAGCTTTAGTTTACTGAAAGAGTCCTTAAATGATGCCTGGATTAGTGATAGAAGTATCTAACAATATGCTTCTAGCTCACACTGACACTGATAAGTTGCAATATTCAATACAATTTCATGGTAGCACTGTGAGTTAAAGTACTCTCAATAACATAAAAATTACCAAAGTGCACCTCCACAAAACGTGCTGTTCATAATTTTTCAGTCAATTAATATGGAAAATGTAAAGGAGAGTAGATTGTTTTCTATATCAACAGTTCACTGAGAAGATTGTTTTAATTACAAGGCTCTCACGTCTTTTTATATTAGGTGTCTTGTTGAGGTTGAAAAGCCATTAGTGTCTCAATGTCTTGCAAAGCTTTCTCTACAATTGTATAACAGCTACTTAGCAGTTATATGAAGCATACCATTTAAACAAAATTTAAGTCCACAATTACTCTGTTAATAAAATGTAAATTTAAAAATACATGCAACCATCAAGAAGATGGAACATTTAATTCTCACTTAGCTTCCCACAGAATGAAGGGTTAATTTGGTAAAAGAGATAAGAAGACTGCAATAATTGCTCTTATCTGCTGTTTCTTGAGTGAAAATAACTTCTAAGACTTTGAATTCTGAGGCCTAAATCAAGTCTTCGTTTTACCTAGCTATAACTCCCCTGGAACATTAGAAGGAACAATTAGCATAGATCTAACTGTGTGTCTTAAGTTACGGTTAATGCATGGGAATGGTGTGCTTAATTTTACTGCTTTGAAAATATACCCCTGGAGAATAAAAGAAAGACTTTGGAGTTCTCAATAACAGTAACAGTAAAAAGGGAAGAGCTTGATTTATTTACTTTCTCTTTTATGATAACCTTTTTCTCTCTGGTCCTAATCCTCTGCAAATAGTATAAAAATGTGGAAAATGACAAAGAGGGCTCCCAAGTGAGGGGCTCAGCATGGGCAAGCGTCATGACAAAATACTGTTCTAGCATGTCTTAGCCAGAAGACAACATAGACACTGCAGGTTTCTTCCAACAAAGCTATTGTTTGGTGAATTTATTACGCAATGAGCCTTTCTTTGACTGCTACTATCATGGAGGAAGAGTAAGAGTGACCATCCAGGAGAAGTGGCTGCAGAAGGAAAGTCAAGAGAAAAGTTGAGCAGTGAGGGTATTCAGCATCAACAAACCTCCAGTACTGCTAAGAACCAGAAACAGGGAGCAATATGAGATATTTCCCAGGAAACAGGGAGCAATATGAAAAAGAGGCAACCTTCACCAATGCTGAAGATCACACAGATGGGAAGGGAAGGGAAGGGAAGGGAAGGGAAGGGAAGGGAAGGGAAGGGAAGGGAAGGGAAGGGAAGGGAAGGGAAGGGAAGGGAAGGGAAGGGAAGGGAAGGGAAGGGAAGGGAAGGGAAGGGAAGGGAAGGGAAGGGAAGGGAAGGGAAGGGAAGGGAAGGGAAGGGAAGGGAAGGGAAGGGAAGGGAAGGGAAGGGAAGGGAAGGGAAGGGAAGGGAAGGGAAGGGAAGGGAAGGGAAGGGAAGGGAAGGGAAGGGAAGGGAAGGGAAGGGAAGGGAAGGGAAGGGAAGGGAAGGGAAGGGAAGGGAAGGGAAGGGAAGGGAAGGGAAGGGAAGGTGTCAACATTTAAGCCCAGGGAACATGATTGCTCCTACAATGTGGAATTAAAAGATGAACCTGAGAGACTTTCACACCCAGTCACTGAATGCCAAGGTTACTTGTCCAAAGCCAAGGGTAAGAGCTCTTTACACATGCCTGAAAATCTCAGCAATACATATCTCTTAACTCACTCCTGAGAGGCTGCTTAGTAACTAGTAATTTGAATATTTACTGTTGCCTTTGAGCTACATACATACCATGAAGTCACATTTCCTTTTGGTGACAGAATCTGTTCCCACTATTCCTTTTCTAATACAACTCCCTGTTGAATTAAGGAACCCTCTTCTTTTACCAGGTGCATAGCGCAGGTCAAAAAATTAAGGAACAGATCCAGGGAGGCATGTAGGCATCTAACTCGTATGCACTTAGGTAGGATTTATGAATCTAAGTCATAATTGATATGGCCCTATATGGCTAGTGTGTGAAATGCTGAAGGTGAGTGAGCTACTCCTGCAGCCAGGGAAGCTCCATTTTAACTTTTTAACTCCAGCTCTGCCTTTGTCATTGCCTGACCTTGCCTGTAAAGATCAGGCCATTTATAGCTCCTGAGAAGCTCACATTTCAAATTTTGAGGAAGAATCCTTTTCTTTCTTTTTTTTTTTTTTAACGTTTCAATGTTTGAAATTTTACAATGAAGAGCATTTCCCATTATGTTTCCCTGCTGATCAGCAAATTATTATTAAATTATTAAATTCTGTCTCCTAACAAACCACAGTCAGAATATGAATCAAAACATGAATTTTCATGCATAGTTTCACCCATTCACTCCAATTTTAATTCTCACTATCCACTAGGAATAAGTTTGTCTCTACAGAGGAAAGCTGCCATGTTGTAGCAATGTCTTATGAATTTACCATTAAAGGCTACATCAAAATAATTTAGGATTTTTTTTTGTTTGTTTTAAAAAGTGTTAAACCATATTATTTCCTGTGTTGTCTGCATTATGGAAGCTCACCCACAAAAAAATAAAATAAAAAAATTAGCCATTGCTATTTATTACACACCACCATACCCTATATTCCAGATCGGGGTAAACTCAGTGGGAAGACAAGGAGAAACTGAACACTGTACATGGAAAAAAATAGAAACAGTGAAAACAAAAAGTTTACTGCAGTAGCTGGTCTGCAGTAACTTACAAATTACTAACAACTTATGTAAGTTTTACATGCCTATTCCATCTGCTATTCATTAAAAAAACACGTTGCTATGGTAACTGCCACATGCCATGGTATTTATGCTGCTTCTGATGTACAAAGCATAGTTTGTGTAGGAGTGTGTGTATGTATATGATGTGGCAGCTGTCGTCTCTGCCATTTTGTTGCTGCTCTAGAAAAAAAAAATAAAGCAAGTAGTGGCTATGAATACTCATTTGAGTAACGATACTCGCGCCCATTTGACTAAGGGCCCACACAAAGCTCCGCATGGTTATCATCTGACCAACCCACACACGGGGTGTTCTCACAAGGGGGCAGAGCCGGGTGGGCTACCTTTAAAAATAACACCAGTATCTGTCACAGAATTAACTGGCTAAAGGAAAAATAAAAAAAAAAAAAACACACTTATTTTTAGTGACAAACAGAAAACAAAGGCTTTAAGAATGACCCTCTTCATCCTTCTTTTAAAAATAAAGATTGGAAATAGCACAAATGTCTATACCCTTTAAAAATATGTAAATTTTCTGCGCAATGAAGAAAGAGGCAACTCAAAGCACATCCTAATATTTCTCTTTCTTTACAGTATTTAAAAAAGAGGGCTCACCAAAGACGGACAAGCCAGTAAGAATAAAATAGACAAAAATATTTGTCCAGTACTCAAATTGTACTGAACCTCTTTTGAGTTTTAATAGTTTTGTGATATTTTTATTGTTTGCCATTTATTTAACATTGACATTTCACAATAAAAATATCATTCAAAAGGTCATTTGCATGCCATTTTAACTTCATATAACATAAATTGGTGTTTACTACAAAATTAAGAGACGGGTCTTACACGATGACTAACTTGATACCTGGTGATGAGTTGTTCAATTCTGCCAGAAAACTGCCAGAAAACTGTCGTTTTCCAGCATAAGCCATCTACCTTCATTGTTATTGAGCTTGCTTGTCACAAGCTATTAGCAAACAGTTATTTCAGAATTCATGAATATAATCTGACCTCAATAGTGACCTGTTACGGTACCAAAAATAAAATCTCTGAACTCTTGTTGAATCTGCTTTCTTGCTCAATGAAAAAAGAAAAAAATGATGAGAGAGAGAGAGAGAGAGAGAGAAGTAAAGGAAATTGGCTGCTGTACCTTCACTTGCAATCATTTAAATAGTTCAATAGTTAAGAGAAATCTGCTGCTTTGTGGAATGTGCCCACTTGCATACAAGCAGAAAGCTGAAAAACTGCCTATTCTCGGTGGAGAACATGGAGTAGCCTGTTTTCATGAAAACATACCTGCAAGCTGATTAATAAAATGAGATGGAAGGAAAGGGCTATACTGATGACACTGGAGATTAGAAAGGCAGGCTGGCGATATTTATTAGCCTTCTTGCACGGTTCTTGACAATGACAAATCAACAAACCATATCAGAGTCCTGTACTAAAGGAAATGAACCAAGGCAGCCAGTGCAGAGCTGTTGACTGCACATCTTCAGCTGACTTTCAGGTGTCCCAGATTCATCCCGTTCAGAAGAACTCTATAGATCAAAAATCATGATATACAGCTGTGCAAAGATTACAAGGATGCAAATAGATGGTTTCCTTCAGCAGAATGTGCTTGCTCCTTACTGAAAATATCTCAAATGTGTATGTTGAGCAGAATAAAAAGCAAGAATCACTTATTCATGTGAAGGAGATTTCAGGCCTCAGTCTGCACGGCTTTGCACATTATGGAATCATTTATAGCCTTAATCATAAGTGCTTATAAAATGCTCTTCCTCATCAGAATTCTCTTTTCATACTGGCATATGAGGCTGAATTCACTTGCACAGGTGTAGGTGACCATAAAAGGACCTGACGGTGCTTTGCCATAAAGTGCCTGATCCTGCAGTTTTTTCTCTCAGGTACGTGCTGAAATGTGCCTCTTTTCTCTAATAAACAAAGTTATTAAAGAGCAAAACCTAGAGCAAAAACTGGCATATTCCACGGGTAGAAAGGGATGGGACTATTATAAAAACTTATATTAATGATACTTGGTGGGAATTACAGCAGCCTCCACTCCTCTTATTTTGCATCTGATACCTTTGACCCCAGCAGGCTGTTCCGGCAGTCAGGGAATTAGCAGAGCCAGCATGTCATACACTGACCCTGAGACAACAGCCAGAGCAGGCTACATTAAGAGATGTTACAGCCTTAAAAATGGCATCCTCAGCTGGCTGGTTAAGCCTGCTTCAAGCTGTCAGGATGATGCAAAGCAGCAGCATCGAGTCACAGAAACTGGCATTTTCAGTTTTTAGAGTAAAAGAGCGAATAGCAACCCTGTGCTAAGGAGTTTTAGGATTCCTCAGGCATAGCCCCTGCTCTGTGTGCTTTTGAATTTTTCCTAGAGAGCTGTTAACATTTGTAACTAAATCCATCACACAAACAGCATCAAAAAAATAAAAATAAAAATAAAAATAAAAATATAAAAATAAAAATTAAATAAAAATAAAAAATAAAAATAAAAATAGAGTCCTGGTCAGTTTGCATTCCCAGCTAGAACTAGCCTTGTGTGCAGCTGTTAGGCAATCCTATCCCAGGCCAAATCATACCACTTTATACAACCCATATTTGCTTTTCAGCTCATGTCCAGTGCAAGATATTTTAAGAATTATGAAATTCAGGGTGGGAGGATTTTGTTCCAAAGAAAATAATTACTTTATTTGTTAAACTAGATTAAAATCAGAGCTCTGAGTACATCTAAATAATGAGGAGCACTGGTAGAAATCACAGTAATTCCAGGAGGTCTGTGCCATCAACCATTGCTATTTGGCCCAGGTTGTTCCACATACTTAAATGGGGATATTTCACCTACCACTGCATTTCTTCCCTCTATATATCCAGCTTTAATTACCCTTTCTTTCAGGATAGTACCTCAGGTAGTTATGACTGTTGTTCAACAGGGAGCTTGGGAAACATCTTCAGCTTTAAACGCTGTTACAGGTTTTAGCAGGTGTGTTGGAGACTAACACAGCACAAATGAAGTCATCCAATGCAAGAGTTAGACAATATGGACCACATGCACGGAGGGGTAATTAGCACAAGCAGGGGAATAATCTATGATAGTGGAAAAATAAACAGAGCTCATTCACATTGAACCTGAAATCCCAATTATATTGCAGAACACAGATGTTAGTCCCATAAAATAAATACAATTGGCACCTTTGGGTTATGATTAGATCCTGCAGGCACTGAACAAAATATATACCTTTTCCCTTTATAACATGTTTTACTTTTATCTCGGAAGCAAACATTTTTGCACCCAATTCCCATCATAGTTATTTATATAAAGGAAATGATATTTATTATCATTCCTTTTCTGTCTTATAACATACAAGAATCTCCTCTCTCCCTCTCAAGAGAGGGACAGCAAAACTAAGATCAATGATTCTGACAATATAATCATCCAAGCCAGGATTTCCCAGGAGCACAATTAGTCCTCCCTTTCTTATCCTCAAGTATAGACCTCATTCTCTTGCCCCTGGCTAACTCCAGACCATTTTGACGATATATGATTCAACACCATCCCTGGAACAAGACCAATTCTTCAGGATGCCTCTGAAGATGTTAAGTGAGACTCAAAATTCCTTCTTTGAAGGTGGCTCCTTGACGATCCTCCAGAAAGTGACCACAGAAACTATAAAAGCATTTTAGATTGTCATGCACACATATTATGAGGGCGGGTGTCGGGATCACAGTGGTTTACAGCCTTATAATGGAATCATGCTATGTAAAACACTGGTTGTCTGCTTTGCTGTGCATAGAAAATACAGCACAATATACCTCCTGTCGCAGAGTAATGAAGTCTGTCCTTATGGGATATTTCACATATGTATTTCTAAGAAGAAAAGCAGTAAATTGCTATGAATTCCAAGGATAAAGCACAGTGTTTAGCATGTAGCGCTAGCAAGAAATCAGAGCTTTTTTTTTTTTTTCTGTCAGCTATACTGCACAAAGACCAAAAAAAAAAAAAAAAAAAGCCACACAGTACAGAAAAGGCTTGTTTTCTTTCTTTCTTTGTTGTTTTTTTTTCCTTTGTTTTTTTTCCTTTTTTTTCTTTCCTTTTTTTTTCTTCTTTTTTTTTTTTTTCTTTTTAATCTAAATAACATCAACCCACCCCTTCACTTTGGGGACTTACTGACTTATTTTCACAGCAAGATTCATATTTAGCCCTAATACTCAGGTCTCTGTAAAAATGATGAGTATGACAACCCTTGGATTTAGGGGGAAAAACAGGGTCTCTGGAATTCAGACTTTTAATGCAATGTTTAGACAGCCAGCCACCCAACAGAACTTCAGATCTCGTTTGGAAGGCAAACTATTTATCACTGAATAAGAGACATTCACGTACTCAACAAGGGGAATCTGGACAGGAGACATGGCAGGTTTCTGTGCTTTGTGAGACTTTATCTCTAGTGTTTAAATGAGGTAGCTAGCTCTGTGAATTAATGGTGCTGCCCAAATTCTGCTGGTGTAGCACGCAGAATTAGAAGACTTGAACAGGGAGTCAGTAAGTACATCAGGCAGTGAAGGTCTCCACCACAGAAGGAAAAATGCCCAGAAAAAGGTATTTCGCGAGCCTTGCTCCATGCCCAGGCTGTCTGCAGATGTAGGTTAGGTCTCACTGCAGGTACGTGATGTGTGAAACTACATACCTAGTCATCTTTCCATAGGGATGGAAGGAAAGCAAGTAGAAGAACATTTTCCACTCATCCTACAGAAGCTCTTGAGGTCTCATGGACCCAAATACATAAGCTTTGGAGCTACCTGGACAGGAGGCAAAGGGCAACTTGCCTGCAGGCAGGCAGGAGGATATGATTCTGGTAGAATAATGAATTCTGGAGAATTCAGTTCTCTCTCCACAACCTGTCTATAGCCTTAAGGTTGAATGCATGAACCCTTCGAAAGCCAGCAGCCAGATTTCAACAGAAGGGATAGGTGAGGACTTGGCACAGAGCACCTGACAAACGGTGCACCCTCCTAGCTGATGGGAGCTCTGAGCCACAGCACCCAGGACGTCAGACTTCCCAGGAACCTGAGTCACCTGGGAAGCAGCCAAGCCTGAGCTGCAGTGGGATGCTCTCCCTGCCTTTTTTGATGTGAATGGGTAAAGGACGGACCCTGCTCCGTGACCTCATTATAGCACAGGTGTGACAAGAGGGCTTTAGGAGTGCAAGAAGCAGGAGGTGCTCACAGGGATGGCAGGGGGCAACTAACAGTTCCACCTCTCAATGTACCCAGTTGTGGTCTCAGTCCAACCGACCAGCCTGGTCCAGTCCCACTGCTGGGAAGGACGCTGATCTGGGATTGGGCACCCACGTTGCTTTTCCCACTAAAAGCATCCTCTTATATCATCTGCTTTCTGCTTGTCTTGGCCTATGTGGCGTCTTGTTTTGGGATGCAGCCCTGTCTTGGATCCTTTGAAGACACATGAGACAGGGGAGATGTTCACTGATGTCAACAGGCCACAGATTTTCTTCTTCACTTAATTAAGACAACTGAAAACAAGAAGATATCTTTCGATTGAAAGAGAAGTAGATGCTAGTCAGAGGTAAGCTCTTGAACCGTTCCCTTTAAAACTAGCTTAGCAGTTGGGGGAAATGAAACAGGGAGTTAAAAATATAACCTCATACACTTACAGCTAGTTTAAATCCTTTCAGTAGCTTATAGACATGACCACTCCTTCCCCAACTTCTAGGAAGCTTTATAATGACCAGGCTACTGCAGGAATGATTTGTACCACTAATCACCATAAGATATGTAGGCTGTGGTCAGGACTAGCCAACAGAGTTCATGAGAGAACCTGGTGTTTGGATGCTTGCTGTCCTGATCACCAAAGGAGACCTCTTTGCTGAACTGAATTTCTGCTGAACAAAGAAACCACTAAGGAAAGCCCAAAATACAATTGAATACTGCCATGGAGTTTTTTGTCTAAAACCTAGAATTTTAAGGTGTCTCATGCCTAAAACAGATTAGACTTTGTTTTCCTGAACTGTTGTCCCGCAGTAAGTGCCTATGCCGTTAATCAGCTGCTGGCTACAGCATACAGCTGAAATGGAAACTGTGACTAAGCTGTGGAAAATTAGGGCTTAAGACTAACTTTAACCTTAAAATTTATTGTAGTTGCATTAGGATGCAAGACCCTTAGTCATGAACCAGGGCCCCACAAGTCTAGCAACAATATAAATACGTAACTGTTGAACAAGACCTTGCAGTCTTGTGTTTCTTATTTCCTATTTTATGGTCAATAAAGGGTTCAGGGGAAACTGGGGATTCATGAAATTAGGTCTATCAAAATATAAAGAATTCAGCAATTTGCATTTGTGGGATTTAACCTCTTATTCTTTTCCATTAATTCAAATTCTTTGCAGTCTTCCCTTTTCATTGCCTTGCTGGTGTCTTTATGCTATTCCATGCTTAACTTTAGCCTTGTTTTTCATTGAGGCTATTCAAGTTTGGGAAAAAATCAACTAATTATCAGCAAGGAAGCATGATGCATTGCAAACTGGCAGGTACTCTTTTCCATTTTCAGAATTTAAACCTTCATCTGAGCAGTCTGCCCCTCTGCCAGCAATGATGCAAATGTGCTGTGAAGGTCAGGATTTTCTCTACTCAGAAATGAAGTGAGGCGAGGTGCAAGAGGTGCCTGACCCCAGGACCACGGAATGAGCACATCAGCACAAAATTATGAAACACAGGTGCTTCTTTCCAACGTGATGCATTGCTGAAATGTGGAGTTTCAGTAGCCCTCAGACCTTTGCTCCCACCTGTGCAATGGTCTAGATTTTATACTCAAGGGAGGCTTGTAAACATTGCAGGAATAATGGCTTTTTTGAGACCTCCTGGAGCTTTTCCCTTACAGTGGCTTCCTTGCCTGCCTAAGTAGCAAGGAAGGAATGGAGAAACATGACGGGAGTCTGTTTTGTTGTTAGCGCTTTCTTTGCTTTTCTTTTGCAAAACATATTCAGAAGAATGACAGGAGCCTCATAATAAAAGATCATTACTGAAGATATCTTCTCTTATTTGCAGCTCCTGGAATGGAATCAAGAGCTTTGGCAGGCTACACTGGCTTAAAATTGTGCTATTTGACAGGTAAAGATTTTATTGGTGGAGTTTTAATTTTATTTCTGTATCCTTTGCATAAAGGCAGGGGGTGGGTGGGGGAGGAGAGAAGGAGATATAGTGAGGAGGCATTTATGCCCTACGCAAGAAATCACAGTGACTTGGTGGGTTTATGGGGGAATTCCAAGCTCTACATTCATTTAAACTCCTCGGTTAACACAATGGCTATAAAAAATTGAGGGTCTGAGGAATCACGTAGACAAGGAACCAAAGACTAATAAAGGGTAGGAAGAGGAATGGCAGCCATTAAGTTGGAACAACTACAGAAACAATTCCATCACATAAATGAGAGGAATTGCAATGGAAAATGTATAATATGGAACAGCAAAGGAGACAGGATAATGATTTACTGAAACTTCTGTGTCTCATGTTTTGGAGTAACAACGTGAAATTTGGCAAAGAAGAGCATGCCCTTTGCATGAACCCTTTATCCCTACATCCCAGAGAATGCCTTCAGTAAAACAGCTTCCATTCATACATATTCAAGAAAAGGTATGGATTTATTTTGGCCAAACATTAGCAGTAAAACCGGGTAGGTATAGGTAAAATGGAAAAGGGGTTCCATAAACAAGACAGAATCATCCATTCCCAAATCTGAAACATGCCCAGGGACTCCGGTCTCATTCCCCTCTCTTTTTATGCAATCTTTCAAGTCAGACCCCTTATGCCTAGATCTGTCCAATGTCTTTGACCTGTGGGTGATGACCTAAAACTTCTTGCTCTTAGTGCGTTACTTTAAGTGACAGTAGGCAATTGCCTAACCAAAGCTTGTACCAAAACAGCAATGCTCAAACAGAGACCAGAAATCCTCCTTTTGGCAATTCTTGGCTTTTATAGACTTGACATCAAAATTTGTCAGTCTTTCGAACATACTAATTTTCAGACATTTTAAAATATCATGCAGCAATTTCCCTTTCCCTCTCCCTTTCCATTTCCCTTTCCCTTTTCCCTTTTCTCCTTGCCCTTTCTCTAGTTCTTATTCTTGAATATAAGCCCTAATATTAATCTAGCTCATAGTAAACTACAGCTCTTTTTTGCCCTAAGGCTGGAGGAAGCATCTGCCTTTGGCAAATACTTCAGTGCTGAAGGGAAGGATGGTATGTTAAAAAAGGCAGGGAAAATGGAGGTAAGGGATTGGAGGGAGGGGGAAGAAGGGCGGCAGAAGGGGAACAGGAATAATAAGGAGTTGTATGGGAGGAATGATGTTCAGTAAAAATGATGAACAAATGCATTGCTACATTGCCCATTACCCTACGCTTTGATTTTCCCTCTCTTTTTCCTAAGGTTATGTCAATATCTGTGACTAGTCACTTAGAGCCGCTATAAGGATCTTGTGTATGTGACTCTATAGTTTGTCCCATATATTCATCTATTCCGCGGGGACTCGTTCAAATAAGCTGCTATGTTTATTATCATTATTATTATTATTATTTTATTTTACGGCTGCTATGAAGAGCCAGATTCTGTGAAAGAAGTGAAACAAAAAATTGCATGATTAGGAAAAGAAAAAATGAAAAAGAAATATCATGATAATTGTCACTTTTTGGACCAGGTTCAGTAAAAGTATGTTTGTTTTGTTCACTTGTTTACTTTAAAGAAATGCCATCTCTATTTGCTATGATTTGGAAGTCCATACATAAATAACTCTGGGAGCAATTACCAAATGTTGTGATTGTAGAAACATATTTCTATGTATTTATGTGCACAAGCCACTGAACATTTTCAAATATTATATTCCACTGGATTGCTTGTCTTTCTGCTTGCTATTCGGCCACAAATCTCTGTGCCCCGTATCATCCGTGGGACATTAATTTCAGTTTTACAAAAGTAAATGCCACTTATTTGTGAAGGATGAAACCAACCAGCAAGACATGCTTTGAGGGCACATCATCATGAGGCAAATAAAAATTATAGTCAAGAAATTCCCTTCTCCCTCTTCTTGTAAACAGCGCCGTGATGTGAGAACAACTTGAAGGAAGCGTGCCTCCAGCACACTGCTCCCTGCGGTTTGGTTCTGAGTCTCAGTTTAGGTCAAGAATTGCAGCTGCTGTTTGAGGGATTTTCCCAGATCTGGGTGTATCAGGTGTTGGTTGATGCTTCGAGCACCGAGACCTGTCATCACGCTGACACGGTGTGACATAAGGGGAAGTTGCAAGAAGCAGCAAGGCAGAAATGCGAAAGAAAACTCAGGCAGATACTAACCAACATTTCAAGTAGGAATTGTTTAGAAAGAGGTTTAGAGTTCCCTGAATAAGAGGGAAGCTTTTTGGTTCAAAGTTTCTGATGTATTACTATGCCATCTACTATATAAAGCTCAAAAAAAAAAAAAAAAAAAAAAAAAAAAGAGGCAATAGAAAGGATTTTAGAAGAAGTAAGCCGTCATCCTCTGCTACACTATTAACTCAGGGGTGGCTCTGCCAAGGGGGTGCTAAGCACTGCATGAGTTTTCCAGTCTGAAAAATGAGAGAATTTAATCTCGGAAGAATGCATTAATCTTCACCCCAATTCTGCGTGACACTGTCAGCAGTTAATTTAACAGCAGATCTTCACAAATGAAAGATCAATGCAGGGGAAGTTTCCCAGAAATCTGAGTTTGTGCAGTGAACGGTGTGTAAAACCCACAGCCTGGGCAGAAAGGTGTCTGCAAGTAGCTACCAGGGCAAAGCTGGGAAGCTACAGACATTCATGACCAAATCCCGAATCCCTTATGGACCTCTTACTCCTGAGCATCTACAGACCTTACCTTCTGCAGGAGGAAAATCTGACCAAAACCTCTGGTATTTTCCCCTTGTAACAAGCACCATGCCTCCTCTGCACCGCTGTGCGTCCACTGCAGCTCTCAGTCAGAGCTTGCTCTGAAAGAAATAAAACAAAACCAGCGGCAGTAACGAAAACTAACATATGAACAGGTAACTTGTTCCCAGGAAAGACAATTCCATCACAAACTTAGTCTCCAAGAATAAATAAGGTGCCAGTGGCATGCAGGTTTTATAAAGACAGATTGAAGACACACAGCACTTGGCCCTAGGTGTGTCAGCACAGCTGCTGTGCCAGGCCTGAAGGGGAAAGGCACTTTGTGGCAGAACATTTGCACACATTTATGTTTTTTGCTGCTGGCACCCTAAAAAGGAACGAGAGAAGATCTGCTGCACCAAAGCAAAACAAACAAACAAACAAACAATACAAACAAACATTTCTCCTTTCTCACCTTCATAACGGTGATAAACAACGAAAGACCTCTGAGAGAAAGGTCATTTCCTGCTTATAGAATGACCAATAAAAAGTTAAGCTTCCCACTTTCTGAACATACCATTAACTCTTCTATGTTATAAAATGTAAATTAAAATGAAGTTTTGTCACCAAAATCAACACCTGGTTGTATTCCAGCTGATTTCTACAGACACACAACAGCTTTATTTACGGTGTCCTTTCTGTTAAAGCAGTTGTTTCATCCACTGGAGGTTTCCAAGTCACTCAGTGGGAACTAACGTGGGGAAGCAGGAATATATTTAAAGCTCCCAGTACTGCTACATTGCTGGCAGTAGACCTCAACAGGTTCATTAATTTTGTGCTCTGGAAAACAGCAAGTCTAATACGACGTGTCCTGAGGCTGACAGCTGTCTTGTTGCAGCCCTGGTTCACACCCAATAGATACCATGGCACTGTGCAATACTTTATCGTCCGTATCCCATGCTGTGTGTACAGAAAAAAATAATAAAATAAAATAAATAAAATAAAATAAAATAAAATAAAATAAAACAAAATAAATAATAAAATACTTCAGCGATTCTTATATTTAAGTAGAAAAAAATGAAGCAGAAAGTAGTTCAGGTCAGATTTGGCTACAACAGTAAAGGACAACAAGGAAGGTGGAACCACCTTTCTGCTCCTCTGACACCCAGTGGCAAAAATGCCATGCAGAGGATTTATCGAATGGATTCTGTCACGTGCAGTGTGTCAATCAGCTTACAAACACTGTTGTTCTCTTTAGGGGGTTGTAAAGCCTCCGTATTTCTGGGTTTTAAATTTGCAGGGTTCTGCCTAATCACGAGTACCAGAAAGCATGCGCAGAGCACAAAGTCCATACCCTGCACAATTTTACCTTTTAATAAGAGTGAGACTACTGCAGAAGCAGTTTTAACACACATATCAGCTGCTCTGTTGAAAGGGTGATAAGCATTTATGTTTGCCTTTCCAGCAGTGCATCAATGCATGTCTGACAATAATTTGAATGTGTGTTGATTATTTTAATTCTTTTGTTTCCTCTTTTTTTTATGTATATATATATATATATAGTCTATCTGATTAATAGACAATAGTTTCCATGTACTCAGGCTTTCATCTGTTGAGAACAGCACAAAACAGTGTTCAGATATTGCTGAGGATGCAACATGTGGAATTATACAGAATAATCCATGAAGAAAGAGTATGTGACATTGATTGTCATGTCATTTGTATTAAGTAAGGTGGGAAGGATAACTGAGGATTTATTATGATGTTATGACTTGCTATTAGAACACTGTACTTCAAAAGATTTGCAGAAAGAAGAAGAGCATTTTATTCTTAGGTTGCTTCAGCACAGACTATTCAGTAGCCAATAATAGCTATCACCTGGTAATTAGTTGTTGTCCTGAGCCAGATATATCGACAATGTCAGATGAATTTAAATAAATTATTACTCTTGATGCAGCCTTATCATGGATGGTGATAACTGATAATTGCTGCTTTTTTGCAAAAATGTATCAAAGATATATGTCAGGCTTAGACCTCTTCAGAAAATTAAGAAATTGTGCTATATTTTTTGTGTGTGATCAAAGAGCAGAACTACATTTGCAGCATTTTGGGGATGTTAAAAATTTACGAAAAATTCAGAGAAAATTAAATATATTGAAATTAAACAGGTTTTTTTTGTTTTTCCAATAATCATAATGATGGCAGTGTTATCAACAGGGAAACTACAATTTCTCAACATAACCAAATGGGATTACTTGAAAAAATGTTCTACCATACATGCTTCATAATTTTAATATGAAAATATGGCTGCTGTATCCATAACTACATTTCAGAGCAGATACAAGGCATTGGTTAAACTATACTGTGTAACTTTCCTATGGGAAAACAAAATAAACTGGAGAAAAAGAAAAAAAAAAAAAAGGAAAAAAAAAAGGGGGGGGGAAGCCTGAAGCCTGAGAATATCATTTAATAAAGTCCAGACATGAATCATGGTGCTTAGAATCATTACTATCCTTGATCCAAGTAAAACAGAAAGGCTGAGCTAATTCAGGTGCTGTATAAATAAAAACTTTCTAGCTGTGTTTAGGAAAGGAGAGGCTCAGAGAAAGAAAAAGAAATCTCAGCTTAAACCAGCAAGATAACAGCGTGCCACTGTTCATTCTGATAGCAGACAAAAATGAACATGGTACGTCAAAAGACTACCAGGGATATTTAAATACTCCATTTTAATCATTTATTACACATGGACAAAGAATGATTGAATATTTTTTCTTAATGAACTACAAAGGACATATCACACAGCATTCCCTCTGCCTCTTAGGTAAAAAATCTTACAAATTGACTTGATCTATTGTTGGTAATGCAATATTAATAACAAAATGTATTTGCAAAAACAAACCATCAGGAAGACAACTTGTTGAAAAACAGAGAGATCTCTACAGCAGCTACAAAAACATCTCATCCCCATCTGAAACAGGTGTTTGCATTGTTATTAGAGCATTGAAAAGAGAAACTTGCCCAGTGGGTTGCAGCTCCCAGTTCTGCCAAGTAGGTGCCCAGTGGCGTTGTAGGCACAACAGGCTGCATTTGCAAGCTCTTTGCATGTGGGGAAGGCAAGAGGAAGCCTGTAGCCATCCTCAACTCATGAGTCAAACCTGGTCCTGGAGGCTTCCCATCATCACTGCCATACGAAGAAGTGTTGTGGTAGGCTACAGATCACATCTTCCCTCTATCAAAACAAGGGAAAGCAAATGAGTTTAAGAACAAGCACCTCTTCACACCAATCCTCTTTTTTCTTCGGCTGCATCAGTTCCAATGCTTGTTACACAAGCACAAGACACAAAAGCAGAGAAAATTCAATCTTAAAATTAAAACAACAGCCAAGTGATACTAAATGCATTATGAATTAGCCTGTAGCAGCTCTCCCCTAAGATGATTAGCTTCCAAAGTCCATCATCTAACTATAGAAAATTCGGTGAAAAGCAAGTCAAGATTAATCAGTCTCATTTAACAGAATTATAAATATTTCCTACAATCATATCAGGATAGCAGTTGGCCATATTGCCAAAAAGAGTCTTGTAAAAGGAAAAGTTATAAATAAATAGATAAGCCTTTTGGTTGGTTTACTTCTTGCTTAGAAAAAGAGTATGATTTTTTCATCAGGTTAAAAAAAGTTCAGTAATGTTTTTAGGCACTGAAGTGAAAGAAAAAATTGAGACTAGGAGTAGGAAAAAAAAAAAGAAAAAAGCCTGATTATCTCCTATTTGACCATGAGAACCAATCTAATGAATGGTAGGGATTGGTATTTTCACTGATTTTCGCCAGAGACCATGCTTCTTTCATACTGATAGAAGGATCCATGAGGCAAGGAATTACAGCTATCTCGATTTTGTAGAAGGGGAGCTGATGCAGAGACCACCTTTAATGAGCTAAATCTCAGCTTTGCATCAATAAGTGTCCAAGTTCAAAATCTTTCCATTATCCTTCAAATTATTCTGGAAAGGAATCACACAGAGGCCAAAGGAGAGTTAGGAGAGTTTCGATGGAGTTTGAGTTTGTGTTTGTGCTGTTGTTTTTTGTTTGTTTGTTTGTTTTAAGAAGTTCCCCTGAATAATATGATACATACTTTTAAAACACCACTTGTTCTGCAGCATAGGCATAGCTGGAGAGACCAGATATCTGCGGTACAGTGCCGGAAAAGGATAGCCAGGCAAGCATGTCTGAGGCTTGGTTACCTCTGCATGACATTGTAAAAATAGACTGTTTCTTTATAACTTTAGTTAACTCTAGTTCAGTTTAGTTTAGTTTAGTTCAGTTCAGTTTTGTTATTTCCTTTCATTTTATTTTCCCCCAACAGTGTTTTATCACCGTGTCTGACAGGAATGGAGAACGAAAGAAATGTTAAAGGTTGTTTCTTTTCCATAGGAATGTTAACATCCCCCTCAGTTTGCAAGCACTAAATTACTTTCCTATTTTGCATCTGTGCTTTCATGACTAAAATGCTCAGGTATTCTATTTTACAAATGTGAATATATACTGTATTTTAATTAGAAATTCATCAAGATTTTTTTTTCTCTGTAGTTAAAAAGTTTCAGGCAGTGATTTGATCCATTCTCCTAAAATTTCCACAGTTTTTACAATCAATCAAAAAACAAGCATTGACAGTCCAAACTATGAAGAAATATGGTTGCTTTAGCTGCCAGAAATCATACCAAAATGACAACACAATGAAGAAAATAAAATATTCAATTTTTAAATATTCTTGGAACAAAAAAGCTTACATCTTCAGAACACCAAATTTCCACATATTTCCCACCACCACCACCCAGGAAAAAATAAAAATAAAAAAGCGTAAAAAAGGAGGGGTTCATGCCTTCTCTTTATATTTATGTAGAAATGACAGAAGGGGCAAGACCTCATTTCTTACCATCTTGTCAAGTCAAAACCAAACTGCAGATTGGCCCTGATGCTGAGACAAATTATTCCAAATAGGACGTTTCTGAACAGAAATCCAAGGGTTGCAAAAATTGGAACCAGCACCAACCAGTTCCTGCACGAGCTGCACAACAGAAGCAAAAGTTTTCAGAAATTAGTGTCTGAAATCACTCATTTCAATAATTCCAGTTTAGAAATCAAGGAAAATCTGATTTGTATAGATAAAATTGTGGATACAGAGTGACAGATATCCTCCACATTCCTGCTCTAGACCCTTATTTTTTATTGTAATCCTACACAGAAGAGAACTAGATTGAAGACCAACATAGGAACAAAATAGGAAAAAAAAAAGTAAGGAAAAAGAAAGGAAAAAATGACACATGCATTATTCTTACCCTCACAATACAGTATCTTAATATTTTGTCACAAGATATTTTGTGAAGTTGGCTTTTGAGTGCCATGCCAACTAAAAATACATACCGCACGAAGACGAGAAAATCTCAGTTCTCCCTCTACTTTACAACTGATAGTTCTTGTCATCAAGCTTGTACTGTTTGATTATGATGGATTCACACTGAAGGGAGAGGCATCAATATCATGAAAACAAGGGCCACTAAAACATAGGAGCTTACCCAGCTCAGGCATACGTTGACTGTTCAGGCCAATTAGTCAAAGCACCACACCTGGTACTATTTTTCAGCAGCTCCCTGAGGGCATGAATGAGGTTTGATGACTGCTTTGAGTGGCATTGTTCTCAATATATCTGGGCTCTACTGGGTTCCTTGGTGCACAAAATGGATGGCTGGGGAAAGAGCAGAGGAGGAAGAGTAGTAAGTTTTACGCAGGGGAGGAGAAAAGGTAAGACCCCTGAAACTTCTTCCTTTTTGCTTGGATCTCAGAGGGAAGGAAGGGTGCTTCTACTCACTCATCTTCCATTTAAGTTCTCAAAAATCTGCCCAGAACATCTCCAGAAGCAAAATGAGAAATGAAGTCTGGTTGCAGCCAGTAAATTTTTTTCCCAGGCAAGTGGGGTACTTTCATAGATAGTAGCTTTGAATGTTGCAGGTACAGAGAGTGAGCAATAAAAATGATACAGTTTGCAATTCTGTCCCACTTTGAAAACACTTAATAAATACCAGGAGCTTTGAAAAGGCTTTGCTGGCAGTAGAATGTCTGAATATAAAACTGAAAAAACATTTTGAAAACTGAGAGAGGAAATGTGGTCCAATTGGATCAATAATTTGGAGCACAGGACCCAACCATTGTGACCACACAACAGAAATAATTGCAATCACTGCTAAAAAAAGTAACACATCTCAACACAGCTGAGATCAGGCTAATGATTCACTTTGTTTTAAATGTGAATTATTGAAAGCAGGAATCAGAAAGTTCAAGGATGAAATTAGCCTCAAAACAAATTAATCTATTTTAAAAGTTTTGGGGAAAAAAAAAAAATCCCAAGTTGTACAGTGCTGAAAAGAAAAAAGGAAAAAAAAAAAAAAAGAACTGCAGAATAAAACTCCAAGCTTCCAAGCTCAAAGTTAATCTGATGATATATCTGAATGCTGATAACCTAGGCACAGATCCATCTCCAGAGAGAGATATGCCTGCTATGATTATCTCTCTGGTAGCTGTCAAACAAAGAGATGTCATTCTGTCTACAGTTAAACAACAACAGATGGAGCAGACCCTCAGCCAAGGTAAGTAGCATCACTCCAGTGCTTTCACATGGAGCCTTACCGTAGTTTGCACCACTTGAAGATCTGCTCCAGATCTCTATTCCAAAGCTAGGGTTAATCTCATTTCTAATATAAACTGAGATCATCACAGAAGAAGCTAAGGAAGAAACTATGTCTTTAAGGCACACTTATGTTTGTGGTGTCATTATGGCACACGCTCCCATCAGTTAGCTTTCCACTTCCTTTAGAGGACACGTAACATGTAAAGCCTCTAAACTTTATAGATTCATGAGCTGTAGTATCCTGAAAATCACAAGGTTTGGGGGATAGAAGGAGTCTAGAATTTTTATAGAGCAATTCATTAGTTGTAATGGGAGATGCCTGAAGTGGGTCAGATGATTCAAGCCCCCTGCAAATGTACATCTACTTCTGTTGAGTATAAAGGCAAATAAACAACTCACACTGCTGCTGATATCTACTCTGCAATTGTTGACAAGTAGGTGAGGTAAATTCTAAACACTGCACCCAACCTCTTTGTCCATAACACTGGGAAATAATGGACAGAGCGATCCAGACACAACTTTGTTAAACCAATGTTCTCATGATTTCTGTAATGTTATACTTACACTAGACACCCAAAATGATGAGAAATATATTTTCTGCAATTTACATGGTGATCTGAGGCTATTTCATCTCCAAATCAAAATAAATGGTCCACCAAGATTAGATGTAAATTCTGCATCCACATTTTCATCTACAAATACTCCATTGGAAAACAAAGGGGAATGGAAAGAATGCTCCACAATCACCAATCCTCATTCCAAAATTCCCATAAGACTAATAATATTTGGTAGCTTGAACCGAGACCATAGTGTTTTGGCTAGAATGCAATATGTAAGGGACTTATTTTTCTATTCTCTCAAGTGATTTAATCTTGAAATCACCTTAATTCAGTGATATTCATAATGAATATATGCTCAGCTTGGCCATACATCTGCCAAGTGTTTCTGAAATACTCCTGTTTAAGATATGTATATTGGAACTGAGATTCATGGACATCACAAATGGAAAATGTCTTTTAGATCAGCCATTCCTACCAGTACAGACTTATTCTCAAAGAAACACTTCCTGGTCTATTGTCTGGTCTAATTTCAAAGTCTGTCTTTTGAATAGTATAAGTTACGCTATTATGAGCAAGTCTGTTATTAAAATGTGAGATGTATTTTGGATCTATAACTTTTAGCCAAAGAGCTGTTTTTATTACGTATTGGGGGGGAACAGAAAAAAAAAATAAATAATTTAAAAAGATTACTTCTTTTGCTTACTCTTGGAAGGGACCACCCAATAGCCCACTTAGTAAGGGATCTACATCAAATACTACGTAATACTCTGAAGCAACCACGATGTCCAAGTCTCATGCAGAGACAGCCAAACACACCTCATAAGCTCGTTGTAAAGGCAGCTATAGCAAACTGGAGTTCAAGGCCACCTGCAAAAGGCAGTCAGGAAGTTTTATAAGCACCTAGCTGGTGAAGTTCAGCCTAAGCCCCATACAGGTATTTTACATTAGGTACAGGTATTTTACATTTACAAGCAGGTATTTTACATTAGTTTAATGCTAATGCAAGTATCTGCACATAAGCTGTGATGATGCCCAAGTAAACATATGTAAAGGGATTCACTGCCCAATAGAAAAATGATAAAAAGGAGACAAAAGGCAGAAAGAAGAGCTTTTAAAAAATCTGTTCAGACCAGTTCATACTTCTGAGATCACTTGGAAGCCCTATATTGTAAGCAGGCACTTTCCTGTACATGAGACCTTGACTAACTTCTATTGATCCCATATTAGGCCAATAAATGCACAGAAATAGAAGGAAAGGACTTTTATTTTACAGCGTAAGCTAAGTGCAACTCTCTAAATTTCAGTAGATGATTCTTCCTTCTTACATGGCCCTTATTACTCTGAGAGGTAAACAGCACATGGTGCTTAAATGTTAGGGTACTGCCCCAAAAGACAGTTATGCAGTTATGGTAATTAAATAGTGCAGGTTATCCTGTCCTTTTTACAAATAATAATAACTTGGCACCCAGCCCCAGCATATAATTCCCAAATAGGGACTCTCAATATAGTGAAGAGCAGACCCAGTGTTTAGAACAGCATTCAAAACAGTCAACAAAAACAAATCAAATTTGAAGGGTTTCTCAAAGCTTACCTTTGTCCTATATAAAGACATCTGTGATTTTGATATCTCTACAGGGCTACTGCTGAGTGCTGCAAAGCTGGGACAAGTCAACACCTAAAGCAAATGTTCAGACAAAAAAAAAAAAAAAAAAGGAATTTTTATGTGAGTTGCAAAGGACACAGCAGGATGACAGAACAGAAGATGAGTATTTAGAGCACACCTGCCTAGAAAGGGAGATGTCTAGACTTCAAGACCTCCTAAATCTGAAGAATACAATCCAATGTCTCAGATATTTTGGAATTTCTTAATCACTATACTAAGAGTGATAGAGAAGAGAGGAAGGCGTGTCTTGTTAAAGAACATAGTGCAAGATAACCCATCATCAGAAAGCAGATAAAATGAGGTTTGGATAGAGAATAGCTAATTAAGCATGTGGGGCTGGGAGGGAAGAGCTGAAATACATAAATGAGCAAAGGACACAGCCCAAATGTGAACTCAGAAAGGGACTCTTCATGAAGCCCACCTCAGAGGGAATGTACAGAAGCACATCCAGATGTAGACCAGACCCAGCAAGAGCAGTGTTTGAAGCAGTCTGTATTCACTTCAACCCAGCAGGCCATGCCTAGGGAAGGGTTGTTCACTCAAACGCTGTTCCATCTCCTCATAACATCAGGAAAAGGCCCTGAGACCTTCCCGTTCCCCACCTCACACTTCATTCTCTGACATTTTGCTAGGACCACAAAACATGTCAGCACCTCGCTTCAGGGACAGTTTCCCCACAGAGCCCTATAGCTGTTGGATAAAATGCGTAAATATTTTCTGTGGAAGCAGAAAGCAGAACCAAGACCTCTGCCTTCTAACCGCAAGCTCTGCTGTCATGTGTCTTGTCCTACATGTGTGATTTCTCCTCCTGTGAACATCAATTCTCCTTCCTGCACAGCAAAGCAGCTTCCATGGCAGGGACAAGTCAGCCTCTCCTCTTATTCCAGAGTAAGAGCCTGCAGTCAAAGGCAGTACATTTTAAGTGCCACTTCCTAAAAAGAGCCTACTAGCCATTTCCTTCCATGTCTCAGAGCATTGTATCTACTGGGAGGATGTACAAGAAGTTGATGACAGCACTTTCTCCTTCCAACCTTGCAAAATATATATATATAAGTTGCCAAAACTGCCACGCTTTGTGCTGAACTCAGTGCTCTCTGCACATGCCAGGCACGCAGAGGACACCTAACAGACCAGGACCTTCAGGGATATATCTGATTTGTCACTTCTAAATAGGCTTCAAATAAGTCCACTTCTATTCTCAGCCCAGCTGAGGACAGTGGTGCCTTTGAACACATTTTAAATGACTTTGTCTGTTGTCTTTTCTAACCAAAGCCATGGCATCCATGTCCTCTCAGGCACCTAAGCTGAATTTTCATGGAGTGCTCCCCTGAACAAAGACACCTAAATTAAGCTTCAGTTACACTTTAGGTTTCTAAGTGCTTTTTTGGATGTCAACCAGACTAAGAAACTTGCCCAAGGTCACACAGGAAGTCTATGGCAGAAAAGGAAACTTATCTGGGGTCTCTGAGGTCTGGGACTAGTCCCCACAGCACCAGGACTTCTCTTCTCTCTGCTGCTACTATCGAACCTAAAAAAGACCAGAAAAGCTAATGACAGGAATGAACATGTTGTGGAGTTAATTCATTTCATCTACAGGATTCTGAAAGATGATCTATATGTACTTTTATCCATCTATTACTTCTTTACCCTCAGCAGATGATTGCAGAAATGCCAAATCCAGCTATTTATAAAGCAGTGAAACTGCCGAGCGTTCTCTAATGTACCACTTCCAAGTGCAAGCAATATATACTGACCAGCTCGTAGCTATCTTGGCAAGGATTCACACACCTGTTAGGATTTTAATTTATCAAAGACAGACGTATTTATATTTATGTCTCTGTCTGCATGCTCATGAAATAAGAAAGGATGTTAAAACGACGCTGTGCTTTAAGAGCAGCCAGGAAACTCAGAGTTAAGGCTTGTTCCTCTGTCCTCAGCTCACCCATGTTATGCACAGCTCTCGTATATGCATGGAAACAGCTTATGAAGAGCAAATGGCTGATACATGGGCGAAAAATAAATAAATAAATAAAAGACTCTTAGGCAAAGACCAAGAGCAAAATCCAACTGGAAAACCACTACCCAAGCTCAGAGGGCTCTAGAGTGGCTGTGCTGAAGTCAACCATCCTCCAGCAAATGTCAGAAAACAGCCTGAATTGCACCTACCATTGTCTAGACGACGCAGCTTTCAGATTTGGCATGTTTGATTTCTCTTTGATTAATGAAGGCGATTATAGCAGGCTTTCCCATTTGAAGGCTGTTAATATTCCTTCCGTGCTATAATGGCCCCCAAGGATCTCAGGGAGCATACAAGCACTCCTACTGATTCTCTGCCATTTTCCACAGACTCAGTGCAATTTCCATAGACTTGTTTCTTTCAGATCCATTACAGATATGTGATACACCCCCATTATCAGCAGATCACTGAAGTGATAGATAGTAATGACTCCTTCAGAGGCAGACTGTATATCAACCTGCAGCGGAGTGTGTTTTATAGGCCAGGTATAAATTCCATAGGAAATGCTGACAGGCTCTTGACTAAAGCAGTACCTAAGAGCACCACCACTCCTTACTGAAGCCTAAAGGTTAGATACTCTCCTGCCCCCACTCCACAGCAGAACTGAGGTTAATGGGTCTGACACACCTGGAGGAGTGACAGCCTCAGCCCAAAAGCTTATAAATAAACCTGTTAAACTGAGACGCAGGGCAGTGAGGGGTTGTTCCTCAAGCATACTGCTTTCATTGCCAGTGATAAAACTCCAATTATCTGTTCATAAAAGGATTAGGTCTCTTTATGTTCAGTTCTTGCTGTCTGCCTTGTCTGAATTTATAGCATTTTTGGAAGCTAATCCTGGCGTGATGTCAACGTATATTAGTTACTATTCCTAACCTTCCCAATAAGCTTCTTACCATCTCACCAAAGAGAGGTAGTCATCCTCCTGATGACCATCAGGACCATCATTATCATCATTATAACCATCACTTATCATCATTATAACCACAATCACCACCTCTAAAAAGATTCCAAGAAAGAGAGGTTTCATTAAAGAATATTCATGGTCTGTCCTGGTTAATAATTTTGTGCATGCTCACTGCAGAGACCTCCCAGCCACCTACCGGGCACACAGCCCACCCCTCAAAGGCACCGCCCCAAGATGCAGAGGTTTTATGTGCCTCCATCCATCTGAATGTGAGCAAGTTCAAATTTGTGAAATGAAGATAACAGCACTTCTTGAATTATCAGGGACTCAGGAAAGGGAAAGGAGCAGAATAAATAAGTAACAAGGTAGTAGAGCTGAAAAGTATTTCACATGTACCAGACAATACCATAAAATGCAGAGATACTTCTCACTTATTTTAGGAAAAATATATATATATTAATCACTTTTTTATGACTTATTCAATTTCTTCTTTCTTTTTTTTTTAAGTTTAACATTTGTTGTTGTGCTATCTAATAATTTTCTGAACCACGCAATTATTTGTTTCCAATATATTGTTCTAATATTAATTACTTGTATTTTATAACTGAAACTACAAGAGAAAATAGCATCATTTATGACAAGTAAACAGATAGCACTCATTGTAATAGCATCTTCACAGTTTTTAAATTAGAATGCTTATTAAAAATACAATTATGAACTGACAAAACTTTAATTTTATAGACATAACACAGTGTGAACAAGAGAGACTCCCACTCTGATACTTCTTCATTTCCATGCAAGTCTTCTATTTTCAGTTACTTATAACTTAAAAAATTACTTAAGTGAAAAAGGCAATTTTCTTCCTGAAAAGCCTGTACGAACCCAGTACAGTAATTCTTGACCAGGACAGTGGAAACACTTCTCTTCTAATAAACATAATTCAGTAATATTTGGCTGGCTGACAACCTGAACTCTGAAAATATGACAGGAAAAGAATCTTTACTGATCTGACAGTTGATTTTAAGATCACCAAGCTACAACTTTGAAGGTCATTTTTTGCTTATGCACTGAAACACTGTGAATCAGACTCTAATTCTAAATAAAATGTATGTGCATAAATAGTGGGTTTACGTGGCAAGGTTTTGGTAGCAGGGGTCCATAGGGGTGGCTTCTGTGAGAAGGATCTAGAAGCTGCCCCATGTTTGGTAAGGGCCCCACTGCTGACCAGAGCTGAGCCAACAAGCGATGTTGTTTTGCGCCTCTGTGAAAGCATATTTAAGACAGGGAAAAAAAAAATGCTGCGCCACACAGCAGCTGGGAGAGTGAGAGGAGTGAGGAACAGCCTTGCAGGCGCCAAGGTCGGTGAAGAAGGAGGGGGAAGAGGTGCTCCAGGCACCAGAGCAGAAGTCCCCTGCGGCCTGTGGTGAGGACCATGGTGAAGCAGGCTGTCCCCCTGCAGCCCATGGAGTACCACGGTGGAGCAGGGTTCCACGCTGCAGCCCGTGGAGGAGACCAGGGTGGAGCAGGTGGACCTGCACCAACGGAGGCTGCGGCCTGTGGAAGACCCCTGCCGGAGCAGATTCCGGGCCGGACCTGCAGCCCATGGAGAGGAGCCCACGCAGGAGCAGGTGAGCTGGAAGGAGCTGCCCATAGGGGATCCAGGTTGGAGCAGTTCGCTCCTGAGGGATGGACCCCGTGGTATGGACCCATACCTGGAGCAGTTCTTGAAGAGCTGCTGCCTGTGGGCAGCCCACGCCGGATCAGTTCACCAAGGACTGCATCCTGTGGGAGGGACCCCACAGCACAGGGGACGAGAGTGACCGAGAAGGAGCGGCGGAGAAGAAGCGCTATAGACTGAGCATAACCCCCATTCCCCCGTTCCCCTGCGCCACTCGGGGGGAGGAGGTGGAAGAGGGTGGTTGGGGGGGGAAGGTGCCTTTGGTTTCTTTCCTTTGTTTCTCGTTTCTCTAGCTTGTTAGTAATAGGCAATAAATCTTACTATCTCCCTATGCTGAGTCTGTTTTGCCCGTCACAATAATTACTGCGCAATCTCCTCATCCTTATCTCAACCCTTGAGCCCTTTTCATTGTATTTTCTCCCCGTTCCTCTTTGAGGAGGGGGAGTGAGAGAGCGGTTGTGGTGGAGCTCAGCCGCCCACCCGAGTAAAACCACCACAGCATAACTAAACTCCAAAGCAAAGGTTGACAAAGCCTGTTCATCTCTAAGGGATACATTTCTTTAGATAACATTTTCTCTGTACAGTTAAGCATACTGAAGTGAAAAAATGTACTTGTAAGCTTCACTTTTCCTGTTCCAGGTTCAGTTAGGTATAATATACCTAAGTGTGTTTGATTTTTTACAAACAGACATAAAACCTACATTAACTTGCATGCAGTGAGTGTAACCACATGCAGTTAGTAAGACTAACACGCTAAAGAAAACTAATGAGCTGATAACATCCTCAAAATACAAAGTACAATATACTGCATGAGTCTTATTTCTAATTAGTTTCGTAACAGCTACTGGTTGTACTTCAGTTATTAAGTAGACAGATCAGAAATAAATAAAATTGATTTGTATGCACTTTCTCAGCCATATTCCTTGTGTTACTATTACAATTATGTTACTTTTCTCCTCTTCCAGCAACCTGGTTTCTAATGCTGTGAAGAAAAGCAAATGCAGACATTATACTGATTTTTTTTTTTTAACTTCCTGGAGTTCAGCATTAATATTGGTCTAGATCCCATGGCATAATCTCAACTGTAAAGCAAGTCTTAGTGGTCTCTGAATTTCAGGAACACTCTGAGAAGTACATGCTGGAAGAAAAAATGAATTATAAATTGTAAATATCCCTGCTATCATACAGACTTTGCTCAATTTTTGCCTCAGTCCCTTTACTCTCATGATACGTCTCATCCTGGTTTAGCTCATTGCCAGAGGACAAGTTTATGGCAACATTAAAATGGTTTATATTGGCTTGAGGGAGTGTTGCCCAGTCAGGGTTTAGACAGACATGGTTTATGTTGACATGACTCAGGTCTGGGCACTCACTTGCCTTCATTTTCTTTCTCATGTACAACACTTTTCAAACTTGATGACATATATCCTTGCCTGGAGGCAAGATTGTTTTTTTTTCCATAGACAGTTGAAACTTTTAACCATAATTCTGCTTTTAATATGGTTATAAACTCCAGCATTTTCTTGGTAGTAGGGGCTGGTACCAAAAAAGTATTTTACAGAATGTGCTTAAAGCCTAACACCTTATAGAAACCATCTGCATACATTCCACTGTAATGCATATAAAATAAATAACCTTTTGTACTGAACATTTTGGAATCTAACTATCTTGGGTTAACAAGCTATGGGGTAGTTGTAGAAGGGTGGGGGAAGAGAGAGATTTTTAAAAGTATATCTATTTCAGAGATTTCAGATAATCAAAATTCTTCATTCAATTAACAACAAAAAATATGTATACTAGAAAACAAGATAACCCCTTTTTTAATCTTTGAAACTGGGAATCAAAAATGAATCTCTTCAAACAGATACCTTGATTTGGAGGTATATAATCACTGTAACACCAATGAGAAGCTTATGTGGGATAAGATGAAGAAAGTAGGAATTGAAAGATCAAGAGTACCAGAACCTATAAGCATCTCTGTCTGGGTAAAGTTTTACCCACATGGATAAAATAGAACCATAGAAACACAGAATCATTAATGTTGGAAAAGACATCTAAAATCATCTAGTCCGACAGACCCCTACCACCCATATTGCGCACAAAGGAATGAAAGCAGCAGGAGCTGGAGCATGACCCAGAGCCACACCTGAGGTCAATGCACTGTTTAATATCTCACTCATTCAGACAGCAGATTGCATTCCCTCTTTTTTTCTCTCTTTTTTTTTTTTCCTCTCCTCCTCCTCCCAGCTATCCCTAATCAGAAATCCATCCATTTCTCAACTGAACATGATACAACCAGCAAGCCTGAAGTATCAGCCTGAATAAAGTGTTCTTTAATAGTGGCAGGAAAACCCTTCACTGCAGTCTAGATATACTCCATGGAGGTTCTGTAATTGTCTCGTCTCAACACTAGTGAGGTGCTCAGCCCCAAACTGGTCATAAAACTACTTGTCTACACAAGGCTAAAGTATATTTACTATTTATTCACAGTATGTATAGTTCTGATATAATGCTTTATTTTGGAAATTGACATTAGGACAAAATTGAAATGCTTAGATTTTAGCATGTTTTCTATATAAATATCTTAAAGATTAAATACTTATTTTTTTGCCATTTATTTTTGTGTCTGTTATTTCATGTATGTCTTTGCTACCCCATTGTCTCTCCTTACTACCTACAGTCTCTCTTGCCACTTCCACAAGCCCATGCAGCTCATGCAGAGGAAGAGGGAAATGATAGACGTGCAAACATTTGTGAATTATCCCTCCAGTTCCAACCTCTTCTCTGGTCATTGCTCGTTTCTGTTACAGAATATACGTAGTTTTTCATAAATAGCTCTATGCAACTGTTCCCACATGGCTCTTGAAAGCTGAACAATTTCAGACAGTTCTAGACTCAGAAAGCAACCAAAGTGGTTTAGCGTCATTTTTACTCACTTCCCACTTTTAAATGGAACTAAGAAATGCTGGTAGGCTTAATTTTCATACCTGATCCAAAGTGACTTTGTAACATAGAAGTATCTGAAAACTCACAAGAAGATGATGAGAGAACAGGAGCTTTTCTAAACACTCATTTTGTTCTGGAAAGATGTTTTCCATACCTCAGGAAAAAAGTAACTTTTGATTACCTTTATTCCATTTCTGGTGAAAGCTCAATTTCAGACAGACTCAGCTGGTCAGTAATGCAGTGACAGTTTTTGCTTCCATCCAACCCATTAATTTTGATAGTAAAGAAAAACAAGTACATCTGGCTGTTATGGGCACTGGAAAATGACTGAGTGTAGCCAAGGGTGGCTTTGGAATAAGCACTTAGAAGATTGCAGCCTTCCCATTAGTGCTGCCTGGTGAAAGGCACACTCCAGGTTTCATGCCACCAGGAGTCCCAGAGCAGCCTTGACTTTCAGCCCTGGGAGTAAAAGCCTCATTGGTTATCTACTCCCATTTGCAGAACCTAAGACAACTCTTGGAAAAAGTACGATCTGCATCTCAGAGAGGTCTCACTCAATTGCCAGCAGTAATATTTGAAAATTCAAGTCTGGTAACCCATTATTCACTAAAGTACTCAACAAGAGAGGGCTTGTTGGAAGATCTGTGCAATCATTTTTGAGCAGTGTCTTGTCTTTTTGCCACAACATTTGTTGTCTATCTCTTGACTTTTCTGCCATGTCAACTAATGTCAGAGAGTACATAGTGATATGCCTGAGACAGAACATCTTGCTCAAGTGTTCGGTGCAACATTGGTTTCTTATATGACGTTTCTTAAATATATCTGTAGCCTCTACCAATGCATTTAGTCTAAAAACAATTGTTTTCTCCATATTCTGTTCTCAAAGGGGTTCACCTCCTACTTTTCCTTATACCTTGATAAATTTAGTTCTACATTTCTATAGAAAATAAACACTAGTTTTCTACATGTGAAGAAGCATAATACAAATTTTGTTTAATAGCATTTGCTTAAAAGTAAAACAGAATTCACCTTTTAACAATAATATATAACGACCCATTCAACTTTTAATTGCAGAAATTCCTTCCTAAACATACTCAAAGATATGTGATATTTTCACCAAAGTCAAAAGTACTGCCAGCTTTCAGAATGCATTTCCTTGACATTTCCCATTGGCAGCTATAGCCATACCAGGAACACTAACCTTATTCCATGGGGTCACGGGTGAAGATTATGCATATAGATCTTCATGGATAATTACGCTAGGTCAAAAATGAAGACGATTTGAATGAATTAAATGATTTATATTGGCCAAAATGTCTTTGGATTCAAGTTTCACATTTCGATATTTATCCTTTACAGTATTTCAGGGAGGACTACAAGGTAAGGCGCTACCAACCATGATAAAAAACACTGCTACCATATACAAAAATTTTCTCATCATACTGTAAGGTTTGTTAAGTCATTCTGCAGAAGGCTAAATATTGTCTGGATTTCACATGTAAATGCGTGCTGGCAGTAAAACACCATGGGTTACTAAAACAATGGTAACCTCTCCATTTAGATCATGGAAAATTAGGAGGGAAAAGAAAGATTAAAACTCAAATATTTTACTGAACAGAAAGTTGGTCATTTTGTAATCCCAAAAAGTGATATCCTATTTATAGCAGCAGTGAAATCAAATAGTGTGCGATCACTCTGAGGTTTGCAACATTTGACAAATTGTAATTTTGTTCTTCACAAACTCCTAAACACTTCCTGCTAAGTGACAACAAGCATCAGCAAGTTTCCACAAACCTTCTGCAGCTTCTTTATCTCACTATAAAGAACAGATGCCGTTTTGGGGCTGCTGTGAGCTCTTCTGTTCTTTGTGTAATATGCACATGTATATGAGAGTGCACATCACATGAAAATGTGATAGCCAAGGCCCTTCTCAAATGTTTTTTCCATAGTGCACAGTAAGCAAACAGCTGGCTCCAGGCAAGAATCCTCTGTCAATCATGGCAAAAACATGAGCCACATGAAATTTCATGGCAAAAGTGGCAGAATTTTCAGCATTAATAACAAAATCTTTTGGGCTGTTAAAATATACAAAGATGCTCCCACAGTGTTTTCTAGTATGTCTGTGAAATATCTATTTCTGCCCTTTAACAGTAGCAAGAGAAAAGTACCAAAAGTACATGTTAAATAGAGCTAATGCTAAATAATCACTTTCGGGCTATCACAGTGCTTTTGAATTTTTCAGCAAAGATCTTCATGTGAAACAAGGAGCCTCATGAACTGCCATTTCAGGATGGTAGAAATGTCATGTCATCAAGTCAGAAGAAATGCCATCTACACACTAGAACAGTTTTAAGTAAACCTTTGAATGTCAAATCCTTTGACATTAGGCACTTTCCTGTGATCCTCATTCCTCCTTTCTTGGTCCCTTTATCATTAGGAGCAAAACCACAAATTTTAAAAGTCTCACTAGCTGCATAGACAAATGACTGCAAAGATTCCTCACAAAGAGAAGAAGCTCATGTCTCAAAGGCAGCAACTTTCCTGATGCACACAGAAAGCAAAAAGACATGCATCTTGAAAGGGACATAACATCACAGGCAAAGCAGGAAGCAAAAATGAGAAGTAAAAATGGATCACTTTTCAGTGAGGGAAGAGAAAATTGGCAAAGTCAGAGATAAACAACTTAGAGCAAGTACAAAAGAGAGTCATAAAAAATGTAGTACATTTTAACAGAAATCTCTGAGAGAAGCAATGTCAATTTACATTACTGTTAACATGTGGACAGCTGCATCATTACACTTGCGTAGAGAAGGAGGAAATCACAGGCATTAGAAGTATATGGCATCTCTCCTGCAGTTGCCTTGTGGTGCCGTATTCTCCATCCTGCATAGTCATCCAGTTTAATACACCCAAGTTTTCCACCAATAAAATTTCATTTGAAAAAATGTTAACTCATTGATGCCAAAATATTGTATAGGAGAGAATACATCTGTTGCAGCAAATAAAGACTTTTTATTCAATAAGACTATAATATGCATATCAGAATAACCAGCCTAGTGACAAGAGCGTCTTCTTGGAGGTGGGAGACCCAGGTTTGAGCTCTGTTCCCCTGAAGTAAGAGCAAAGACTTCAGCTTCAGCCTTTCTCCAGTAAGCCCTCAAGGCTATCCATTACTCTTGATGGAACATTTTCAATCTCAACTATTACAGCAGCTCTATTTTGTACAAATTGTATTAAGTATTCATTGAATTTTGGGCTTCAACACCAGGGGTTAGTGCCCTAATAACCTGGTTATTCTGGGAAGTCATGAGGCATGGCAGATCATGGAAGTATTCATACAGTAAGAACCAACATCTTTTAAAAACCTCCTCCACCAGGCTCCACAATCCATCACTGCTGCCCTCACTTCTGGGAGTCTTGACACATTTGCAAACCTCCACTGTGTCACCAGTAGAGCTGGTTGAGGTAACTCTTTGATAATTTTGACAACTCCTCCTTTTATTTATTTATTTATTTTCTCAGAGACTGCTAAGAGTCTCAGATTTTCAGATTTAACAAGATATGGCATAGGACAGTTTAGAAGTAACATAACATTTTGCAGTGAGAAAATAATTTCCTGACCAAGTCTAAACATGAAAACATATTAAAATAACCCATTTGTGTTTTCATACTATACAAAATTAAATTTAAAATAAAACAAAGCTGGAGAATAACAGAAAGAAATTTTTGAGTGCACAAGTTGGCTGGATGTTTATCTTTGTATGTAGTTTCTTTTTTAAAGTGGAGATATAATTCCCAAGTATCTGTAAAGTAAAATGAATAAAATTAAGCTTCGGGGCCCTTCTTTAGACAAAGCATAATTTAAGATACAAAATAATAATATCTGAAGTTTAAAATTACATGAGAAAGTTCCAATTTTTGCTTCAGTTTTTTGCTGTTGTTGAAAACTCCATTTTAAAATGTCTTTTGCTATCATCACAATAAAGTATAGCTTTACATATGCCCATACGGTAAGTTAAATAGTTCATTTATCAAGAATGGAAACAGACAAATGAGAAATATCAGAGCTCAATACTGTAAAACACAGCCGTGCATGCATATTGATTTCCCTGGGCTTGTTCCACTTTGCTTGTTTCCACACAGTTATATGTATTAGCCAGCCTCTTCATACATCATTAGTTCACCCAACCTCCATATGTAGCACTCACTGCACAGACACCAGGTCAAACTCTTAAGCGTGGTACTAGACATGACTAGATGAAGGCTGCAGGAGAGTATATACAACCTTCACTCTGCACACTAGTTTTAATATGCAGGTCAAGCAGAGAAATGCAAAAGGGTACAAGAGGAAAAGATTCACCAAGTAAGTGGAGCAGGGGATGGTAAAGCTAAAAATATATATATAATAAATTTAAATAAATAAATAAATTAAATAAAACAAATCCCAGGTCAATACACAAGCCTCCAGGTATGCTGGTGCACAGACGTTTTTTCCCAGTGCTAGATCTCTCCAGTATCCTCAGACTTAACAGGAGCAAGGAAAGCTGCTGAATCTACAAAAGGGTGTTAAGTAATGTTTGTCTCTGAAGAAATTTGCAGACTATTCTAGTGTATACACCACATCTTGGCAGGGTTGTACCAAAGATTAAAATTTCTCTGTCATTTTATAATCTATTTAAAGGTAATAGAAGCATGAAGTAAGGAGCTTGTTGTATAAAAGGCAGTGAAAAATATTGCTCCTATTATTTAGTACTTTTCACTTTCCAAACCTTGGAAACCAAATCAGAGAACTAATTTCTTGTCCAGTTCAATTATTCTTCTCATATGAAAAGCCCATAGTAAAGCAAAAATAAATAATTTATTCCTATTTTCTAGATTATATGGCAAAGGGTCTGTTTCCAAAACCTTCATATAAACAAGAACTTTGAAGCCATGGGAAGATCTACACTACCAATTTCAAATAAAGAATTAACATAACTCATCATTCTGCAACAAACAGGTCAGCATTTTCCCTGTCACTGATTATAACCTTTCATTTTCATTCTCTTTTTTTCATATAATTCCAACAGATCTGTCACAAAGAAGAGCTGAAATGAAAAATCTGAATGTTGTTATGATACTTACAAGCCATCTCAACTTATAGAAATTGAAAATGAAGTTGTCTCTGTCTCTCTTGTTAAATAATCCTTTGACATTTCTTGATTAACCACAGACCTAAAAAGTGAAATCCAGCTTGAGAAATAAAATATGAAAAAGTAAGTGTTATTATTTGACAAATCTCTTTCAATTTTCTGTGTTTTGAAGGCAATTGGTATATATGACAAACAATGACAATCAAGTTTCAATGGATTCAAGTGAAAGGTGTATCTGATCTAAAACATCCACATGTTGTCTGAGCAGTGAATAAGAATTTGCCAATAGCTTCAAGATCTTTGTGCCTGTCAGTGAGTAGTGTACTGTTTATATTTTTTTGCTTTGAATTTCAAAATGTGTGGAAATAATCAAACCAGAAAAGGTGTCAAAAGAGAATATGAAGATTCATGTATCACTGAGTCTGAGGGGTACAGTGATTTCAGGTCTTAATCTCCAGCAGAGCATACTGACCGATCTCACTATCAAGGAAGAAGAAAAGGGTGTTTACATCAGGAAACGGAGTGTGACAGACATGAAATACAAAAAGCAGAACACATTTTTTCAGTCTTTGGAACAAAGAGTAATTTTTGGTGGTGTATTTTTGCTTGAATAGACACATTACAGAGGACCATATGATTTGCAAATCTGGTTTAGCTCATCTGAAAATCTCAAGGATCAGGAATGTTCTTTTTCTCTCTTAATCATTTTGCTCGGTCCCCAAATTAAATGCAATTCAAACCTCTCTATCAATATGCATTCAAAATCAAAATTTCCCATTAGTGCTATTTGTAACTAAGAAATGTGTGCCTGTTGACACAAGAGCAAATGACATGAATGAATCTGCAAACCTCAAGAGAAAAAAAGAAAATGATACCATAACAGCCATCCGTCTGATACTGATTTCACCATCTTTCCACCCAAATGTTTTCTTCAGCTTTCATTTGTAGCTTTCTCCTACTGACATTTAAAAAAAAAAAAAAAAAAAAGGACACCTTGCTCTGAAAAAAAGCATTTTTGAAGGAATATCATGTGTAATATAGTGACGAATGTAGTCACTATATTACATATAGTAATGAATACAGTCACTAATATCACATGTAATATAGTGACCAAAGTGCTAATAGAGCAGATATTGCAAAACTGAGAAGTGCAAGTGTATTTTGAGGTTCACAAAAAAAAAAAAAAAAAAAAAATGGGAAGCCACTAATGACCTGGTAATTTTATAAGGCTCACTCAAGTTCAGAGTAACATTTAGGAGATTACAATTATTACTCAGCTCTCATGCTTTTAGCCATGGTGCCTTTGAAGAGCAAGTTAGGATCAAACAAACCAAAACTTACCATCGTAATACCGTGACTGAATACCAAAATATCTGATTTCAAATAAACAAAGATTATTTTGAATTTGAGAGACGTTGGGTGTTTATATTCTTACTCTTGCTAAACCCAGATTGCTGTAGATCTTTCCTATTTCTCCTTCTCCTTCCATTCTGGTGCTTTTCTTGTTTTCACATTCACTCTCTACTTTTTTTTTAATCCATCACAGTATGCTTTATCTTGCTTCCACCGGCAGGTCCAACCTAACATTGTCCCTCAGAACTGCCTCTACTATTTCCTTTGAGGAAAAGGAGGAAACTTCAAGTCTCATCCACAGCAAAAGAGAGGAAAGGAGTGAACAGTCAATTGTTCGCTACCAGAAAAAACAGAATAGTGAAATGGCCTCTTAAAAAAAGGCATCTCATATGTGCTGACTATCAAATATTTGTAAATGACTCATTTCCCTGCAACAATATATCCTGGTAGGCAACAATGAATTATTTTATTTTCATGATTCAAGTTTTTAGTACCTCAAATGAAGTTGCTCATTCTCGTAATAAAATAGAAGGTAGAAGTAGAAAAAAATTGATCAAGAATTAGAGAAGAGGGGGATGATTCATTTTGCCCTGATTACAAATAAAACACTGAAGGATTTGTTAAAATTTGATGTGGATATCACTACTCCTTAAAATTTACTATCCAATACTTCCTGTTCCTACCCATACAACGCGATTGAACACCTGTTAAATTGGCTGACCCTAGTCCTTAAAAAATCCTGCCTTCAATTGCAAACTTGTGGCCCACCTGAAACCTAGACCTTGGTTAAAGTTGTCTCTAGGCACAGTCAACACTTCGTTAATGTATATTCTTAAGCCTATGCCTGTCCAAGGCAACTAGCAACAAGCAACAAGCAGTCCCCTCAATCATTTCAGATTCCAGTTCCAAGCAATCAGTTCCAACTCTCTAGATGCTAGTAGGGAAAAGAAGACCTCCCAAGACCTGCTCCCCAAACCCTATATGTCAATGACTCAAACTCATAAATCAAAGATGAGAATTTCTCTTGCTACCACAACAACCCGAGCAACTGGGAATCCAAGAGTCATGACCTTCTGCCACTTGAGGAAGCAAGTGAGTAAGAGGGACAGTGAGACAGAGATGGAGGCAGGGAGGGATCTGCAGCCCTTGCAGGCCAATTCTGAGAGGATCTCATTGTTCAAACAATGGATTGATCATCAGCTGTGAACAGGCCAGCTTGCAGTAGAGAGTGGGATGACTAGGAGGGAACAAACAGGTTTGGAGCAGTAGGGAACTGGGAGTGAGGACAGCCAGCTATGCTCTGTGCCATCAGCACTGATGTGGCCATGACTGCTCAAAGACAAAAAATACAGAGGAAGAGACATTAAGTAAGGCCATGACAGAAGAGTTAGCTCAGCTAAAATCTGGCATGGGGAAGAAAAACGATTTTGAGGCAGAAAACAGAGTGTCTGGGTAGGAGCTGCCATTGGAGCGAAGGGGAGCCATGCTCTGAAAGTAGGATAAACATCACAAAAAAAGTTTGTGAGCATCTCAGCCTGAGTGACCAAAAACTAGTGAACACCTTTGGTTTTGGTCTCCCTAACTTCCTTTCAAAGCTAAACATGACATTTTTTAGCATTTTGCAGCTTTTATTGTATTCTGTAATAACTATTATATGAAGCTTAAGTTAATTTAAAGCTCTACTGCTACCTCCCTCTCATTTGGGCAGCAATTTAAGTGCTTGTGCTCTGTTGAAAAAACTGTTACCTAAAGAAGTAAGAGGATGAATGTCAAGATAAAAATAACTCCACATTCCACTTCTGGACCTACTGTAGGCTACAGCTTAATGGAAAGAAGAGCTCCATTTTATGTAAAAACTGGTACCAACATTAAGGTGGTTTTTTTTTTTTTTGTTATTTTAGAAATCAATCAAAAGAAACAAACAAACAAAAAAAAAACTACCTTAGATACCAAGTTACTGCTGATTTACCCAGAGAAATATTTTGTTGTCCAAGGCTACATCAAGTAAATACTGCAGAGCGGTATTAGATCTGCAACACAACCATTGGCTCTGACGACCTGAGGCATACACCACATGGGTTTCATGTTAGGTGACTTTGAACAAGGTGAAATTTTTGGCCGCAGCCTGAGCAAAATGAACATTTTTTGGGGGAGGAAAAAAGACCATACACCACTGTATAACTGAAGCAGAAATTTTCTGCTGTGGATTACTGACATTTTCCCCTTCTTTTTCATTTACACTGCAGGACCACATGCATGAAAGTTTTCCAAGCTATAACATCATACTAAAAAGTACTGTGACAGCAGCAGTGAGTTGTTTAAATATTTATTAAATCACTTCACAACAAATAGTAACACATCAAGTGCTATCCTCACTTGTAGCAGTCTCATTCCAACACAGAAAGCACTAGCCAAATGATTTTTTATGTCTTTAAGATATTAATTTAATTAATATGTAGGATGTAATTTTCTCTAAGACTTCACAAGCAATTCCTTTAATTTGTATGAACATCAGCATGCAATATATTCATATATGCAAATATTGAAATTGATAAAGAACTGACTGTGGAACTACCCAGTATTTCATAAATGAAGCAATGCATACATCTTTTAGTCTACAGGGCAGTCAAGAAAACACAACTGAACACATATTGGTAGTGCATGTCTATTAAATCCATGCACGGGTCAGATTTCATAAACTACATATTAATGTATTTCATGAGTTTCGGTCAAATAGGCCTCAGTTCACTGAAGCTTATTAAAAAAAAATACAGAAAGAAAAGAAGGAAAAATACAAAAATGTCCATTTTTTATTTCTTGCTCTTGCAAAACTTAAGCAGCTATCTCTGAGTTTCCTTTCCTTCAATTTTCTTCACTTTACTTAAAGCTTTGACAAGACAATGATTTCTTTCCCCAGTTAAACTCTTTCCCTTCTTACTCTTCCAACTCCCTACCTACCATGAGAAAAAGTTCTCTGAAAATAGCATACAGTATGAACAGAGATAAATTTTTCATGTTTTAACTAAAACATGTTTTATTTCAAACAAAAAATAACTGAAGTAACTAACTATATCTAATTCTAATACTTGCACTAGAAAAAAATATTTTGTAAGCCCAGTTTTTTTTCTAATCAAGTTTTATACACCCTTTTTTAAATTGAAAAGTAAATGATGAGGTGGAAAATTCTCTTTTCCCTTCCCTTCCCTTCCCTTCCCTTCCCTTCCCTTCCCTTCCCTTCCCTTCCCTTCCCTTCCCTTCCCTTCCCTTCCCTTCCCTTCCCTTCCCTTCCCTTCCCTTCCCTTCCCTTCCCTTCCCTTCCCTTCCCTTCCCTTCTCTTCCCTTCCCTTTCGTTTTCTCCTCCTTTCTCCTTTTTTTTTAATACTATATAGATACAAAACATGAAGTGCAGATAAAATCTCCTATACTAACACAGGAGAACTAGAGCAGAAAAACCTGTTCATGGAGCCGCGACTGGCTACCTATCTGGTGTACAGCAGAAGCAAACAAACTCTTTCCTGAGTCTGGAGTAAATAAACTCCACCCAAGTTGCATGGCACTGATCGCACCACTGAGCAGTGATTTCAGCTTATCAAAGGACAAAGCAGTTTCTTCAAAGGGAAGTATGCATTTTGCAGAAGAAAATGTGTCTGTCAGGGAAGCGGATGATGAGGAATCTGGGATGAACAGCAGCCCTAAGCACACGTCACTCAGACCATGCTTGTTCCACCTTTTCCTCGTTTATAGCACCGGTACGAAGTGTGAGGTTTATTTTGATCTTCTGAGCAGGTGTGCAGGAGGCAGTGCACCCAGTGCATTGCATCTTCAGTGTTTCCTTTCCTCAGCAGGCAGGGCAGAGGCTGCTACCCCCTTCTGCCCCATCTCTCTTCCGTCTTGCAAAGGCACATCAGACTGGAGGGGGGAAAGAAAATTGCTGCATCGGTATGAGGAGCCAGGCTGAATATCCTCCTCTGAAGGGTCTGGGACATACAGCAGGGCTGGGGCAAGCATTAGGTCAGGATGCAAAGAGCTGTGAGTGTGGGAAAAGGAAGGCAAAGTCCATGGAGTGGTAAGAACAGGAGCCCATGAAGTGCATGAGAATCCAGTAGCCCTGAGCCTTACCTTTCAGATTAGAAAATACCTGCCAAATGCAATGCACAATAACCATGTATCTTATAGGCAAAGCAGCCACATTTCACTAATGTCTTATTTTACTGGTTCAGTGATATAATGCAAGGACTTCAGCAGTACCATTAACCAGTAAAGACAAGAATTAGTGTTATAGCATTGTCAAAGTCCTATCATACATTGCATAGGTGCAAGAAGTCTGAGCAGATAACGTGTTGGCAATTCTTCTGAATGCCTGAGTTTGTCATCTTAGTGCATAGCTTTTTCTCTGTAGGTGTTAACAGGAAAAATTTCATATCCAACTATAAGGAAAAGAGAAAATTTACAAAGTTTTTTGACAAGAAAATACAAAAAAAAAAGGCAAAAAATATCATAACTGTCTGCAGTACAGTTTTTTGAATTTATTTTTTGAAATTTCTTCTGATTTTCTTGCTGCCCTTAATGTTAAAGGCAGAAGTAAACTAACCATTATACTCACTCTAGGCAGAAAGTTTTGGGGGGATGGGAGTCCCTTAGTTTGTGGGGGTTTGTTGTTATTATTGTTGTGTGTTTTTTTTCTTTAATTTATCCAGTCCTTTTAAGCATGCTTGAATCCTAAGTCACCACTGAATACTCTTTAACTGCTCAAACAATATCCTTAGAGAAAAAAAAAAATTCCAAGAAAATTTAAAAAACAATATGAGGCACCTATAATTAGGTGACCAGGTTTCCTGGGTATGGTATTTATTGGCTGAACTATCACTAGGAGTAAAAGCAAACAAAAAGAAGAAATATCTCAATTTTGAGTACTCAAGAGGAAAAAAAAAAAAAAGAAAAAAAAAGAGAAAAAAAGATTTATTGTAAAGTGTTCAGTTACACAAACATTTCAACACCAATTTCCATACTTAGTTTAGCAAAATACTGGTGCACAGATGTGAAATGGTTATTCCAGTTTGGGGCCGAGAGCCCAAAATTCTCTTCTTCCAACTAATTAATTCAATTTTACAATTAGAGCACAATGCTCTCTCCTCCCTCCTCCAAATGCTCCCTCTCCCCCCACCCTGTCCTCAAAAGTAAAGCCTACGTGCTTAGCTCCATCACCCTCCTATCCCCTAACTCTCCCATGTGCTTCCTTTCCTTTTCTTCTCTCAGGCAAATAATCTGGGGGGGGATGACATGGGACGTGTTACAGACAGGAGATGTTTGAAGGAGACAAACACATCACATTTTTTTTTTTCCCCTGCAGAGTTCAGATTACAGAGAATTGACATTACCAATGTACAAGTACATGTTTTTGTGGCTTTGGGAGGAAAGAACAGGAAGATTTTAAATGGCAAGAAGGAAAAAGTAGAGCTGAAGTTAGATTTCCTTACCATTAAGGAATGCACAACATAACAGCTAACTCTCTAAAGAGCTACCACAGACTTTCTGATCAACTTGTGATCAATTGTGCAGTAACTGATAAAAAAGGTTCAAAATATAGTTCTGTGTTCCTCAATGTATGACAAAAATCATTTTGTTACAAATAATCACTTCCAAGGTGTGCCAAAAATGAAATTATTTCCCACCAGACAATAGCAAAGATACGACATGGCAAGCTTTTCAAACTGGAATTTGTGGAAAGAAAACAATGCACTTTTTACTGTCAAGAAAACAGATTCTCTGAAATCATCTAAGCTTGCAGGCATCATAATAAACCCATCTTAAAGTTAAAAACAAAATTTTATCCAATTGTTCTTGTGCCTGACCAGAGGTTTTTAAATTATGGACATTGACAGCTCCTTTCTAAAAGTTCCTCTACAACTTTGACAACTGGAGTTTCCACTCTGTTGATATGAAGCTGACTTTTTTGAAGGTAATGTAAGTACTGTGTAATACATTAAGATAGATTTGACTCTTTAATATTTATAAGATTAGCATTTATATTAGACCATAATGAGCTCCAATTAGTATCATTCCAATCTAACCTAAGGTCTATAACCCAATTTTCTTACATTTCAGACATCATCTTGAAAAGTAAGATGGAAAAGAATTGATTGATTCATGACAACATTTTTTAGGGTCTACTGGGAAGAAGAATTGCTTGAGTGATTGATCAGCATTTTTTTATCTGTCGCTTGAGGTATCTTTTATGAAAAATACCTTGTAAAGCTACAAATTCACTGATAATAGCAAGTATTTAGAAATCAACTTTTTCTTTTTTGCTTGTTCAAAATCTAAACATTTCCCTTGCTTGTCAAATAAATCTTTAATTAAATTGATTTCCCTTGTTTCATCCTTTTCACAGGTAGATTGTTAAATCAGCTGAAACCTCAAGGTGTTGCCAGGCTGGCATCTAAATAGATTTATTCTGTATAACCCCTGCTGACACCCTGTGTTCTGCTTTAATCAGCAGTGCTGATCAGAAAGCTCCCTTTGTAAGGTTTTTGACTCTCATTTCCAGTGACCACATGTCTTTTGATTGAAAATAGTTCATCCATTGAGAGGTGATGGAAAGGAGGAAGGAAACCCCCCACTCAAACTGGAGAGGGGTCACTAGACATGCAGAGCTTGTGCTTTGTGGAGGAGACACGACCAATGCCTGCATAGACAGGGGGATAAAAGGAGAAAGGGAGTTATGATAGGGATATTTGCCTCAGGGAGATGCCAGGAGGATGAGCCCCTCTAATTTCAGTAATCAGTAGACAGTTAGGGATACACTTGTGAAGGTAGTTATGAGTGGACTTGGGTAACTACAAACTATGGGCTCTTTCATAAGGCTGTAAGTTTTCACAACACCAATTTTTGCTTTATGCATTTCAGTCAAAATAAGGTTAACTGTTTTTAGAAGAGTTTCAGAAGAAACTAGTCCCAAATGAGACATGGTATGGGAATTGTCCATGGGAATAAAAACACAAGAGTTGAGAGGTGTCAGAAGGTGACATATTTGGCCAGTGATGATGCAGTAAGATGAGACCAAATAAAGCTGGACCTGTGAGGGGACAGTGCTTTGTGTGTGAAATCCCACATCTCTGTCACCTTGCCTCTGCAGTATTTGCTGTAAGAATAATTCTTATCAAAGACAGAGTCTATTTTTTGTTCCAAAGAATGCCACAGGAAAGATTACTTCCTAACAAAAGAAAAATTATTGTCCCTGGTGTTCACCCTACATAAACCACAAGTAATTTACCTATTCATACTTATAACACAAGTTAGTGTCCAGACTCAATACAATCTACACATGCAAAGTCTTCCATTTGGTGTTAAGCTCTCTCCCTTCACCCAACACAGTTCTCTGGTAATATACACTAACCAGTTAGCAAACCTATGTTTTTGTGCATGCTCCCCATTTAATATTTTCCTACACTTAAGTTTTTGTAAACATGAACAAAACAAATAGCAAATTGCAAAATAGCATTCAAAAAGGTTACTTACTCTCCATTACTTTAGTCTCCCAATGCCTTCCACAGGAAAGACACATTCTTCAGCACAAAACTGGGATTCACTGTTGCATTGTTGTGCATACATGAGCTTGCCATGAGCCTACCACAATGCTTTTCATGGCTTTTCTGTCTTCAGCAGCACTGTCCCTGTCTTGTCCCTAAACCTGAAGCCACAAGATTAAGACTGTGACCCAAAGCCTAGTTTCAGGCAACATATCCCCTGGTAGATATGCTTCATTTCAATTTATTTTACAAGTTGATATCTATTCTTCTTGCTTTCCATTGAAAAGAACAAAATCTGTCCCATGTGCCAAGTGAGTTCTAATAAATCATTACCCTCTTCTAGTCATTTCCATTTTCAATTCATTTCATGCTATCAATTCCCCCCAAGCATGTATTCAAGTCAACTCATAGTCTGTACTCCACCAGTGCTTATGGCATATTATCCACTTTGTTTCAAGTTTCTGTTCTCTCAGTACCAACAGAAGACATTAAACGAGCATAACTGGAAAACAATAACCCTTAGTCCTCTTGTTTTATGAAGTAATCCCAGTGATCTCTACTGTCTTGCAAAATTCCCCTTTCAAGTAAAGTCCAGTAACTCTACAGTTCAGCAGGCATTGTATCTCCTTTGTTACTTCAAATTTATGTTTTTCTCTATACCCAGAAATTGTAAAATCAGTCTGAATCAGCATACCATGCAATAAAGGAGGATTATACAGGGTTGTCAGTGAACATCCTGAAATGGAGATGCCTTTTAGATAGTTACATAATTCAAGAATACTGTTTCTGTAAATCTCTGCTACAGCACCATGCACATGCTGATCTATTGAAATCCTGCCTTATATAACCCACCAGTATTCAGGAAACTTAGTACCTTCAATACATCAAAATGCACTACACATGTTCTGGCACACTTACAGTTGAAAATCAACACAGCAAGGAGAAAAGGTGTTGTTGATAAAATAATAAAAAATTAACTACAGGGTAAAAAAGAAAACCTTTCAAGATTTTGAAATTACACACTTGAAGTAGAAGAAATGAGATAAAGCCTTAAATGTCCTTGGGAGCTGTGGTTCAAAACAGTGCATGCAGCACACTTAAATTCAAGCTAATTGGATACTTGAATTGTTTAGAAGACATAAATTTGCTGTAGTTAAAATCCTTGGGGTACTGGTTGTCTCTTCAATAACACACTTCATAGAATCACAGAATGATTTGGGTTGGAGGGGATCTTAAAGCCCACCCTGTGCCACCTCCTGCCACAGGCAGGGACACCTCAACCAGAGCAGGCCCCATCCAGCCTGGCCTTGGGCACTGCCAGGGGTGGGGCAGCCGCAGCTCCTCTGGGCAGCCTGGGCCTGGGCCTCGCCGCCCTCTGAGGGAAGAATTTCTTCCTCACATCTAATCTAAATCTCCCCTCTTTTACTTTAAAGCCATTCCCCCTTGTCCTGTCCCTACACCCCCTGACACAGAGTACCTCCCCAGCTTTCCTGCAGTCCCCTTCAGGTACTGGCAGACCACTGTGAGGTCTCCCCAGGGTCTTCTCTTCTGTGGGCCTGTCCCAGCCTGTCTCCATTGTAGAGGTGCTCCAGCCCTCTGATCATTCTCACGGCCTCCTCTGGGCCCACTCCAACAGGTCCATGCCCTTCATGGGCTTCCTAAACTGACAGAGGTGCCTCAAGCTTGTAGTTTTCATCTGGCCTTTCAATGAGAAACCAAAAGAATAAAAAAGAATAAAAAAGTCTAACAACTGAATTAGAAAACATCTTGCAGCCAAACCTTGTAACAGCATCCAGTATTACAGACAACAGTGGGGAAAACAAAAATAAGCAGTTAATACTGTACTCTGTCCTTTACAGAAAGGAAGCCTTTCCTTTACAGAAAGGAAGTGTTACATACATAGTCTGTTTTAGCAAAATATATATATAGTTAGTTAGTTAGAGAGAGAGAGATTTTACAGTACAGTAAACATGGTTATATATATATGCATATCCTGTAATTCTTTCTGCTTCATCCAAGTTGATTACCAGTTTGGGGCAATTAAAGCAAGTGATGCAAGTGATGAATTTGAGTACCCATTTTCTATAATGACTGTACAGTACTGGTGGGAGAAAAGAGGTAGTTAGCAAAAAAATCATGAAATAAGTTATGTATGCAGACAGAGAAGATGCACTGAAAACAAACAGGCAAGAAAAGCCCTTCTGGATCAGACCAAGAGTTATCTTGCTAAGTATCACATTTGCTATGGTATTTGGAAGCTACTACAGAGGAAAGCTTAGAACTGGAGAGTATGGAATACATTCCCCAACTCTCTGTTGGCCCCCAGACCTTTTCATCGCAGGGTCTTCTTTTGCCACAGGTAATATTTATTTAGAAAATAAGCTCCAGCAGATTGCTTTGCAGCTTTCCTATGGTTGCATGTTGTCTCAGCGTTCACATGCTGGTTTGGTCAGGAGATCCATAGCTTGAATACACAATGAGCACTGCTTTCTCTTGCCAGTTTTTCACATGCCTTTTACTAGCTTCTTTATCCCTTCCAGAGGATCTGATAGAAGTTGCACAATATTAATTCTTTCCAGTAATGTTTATAGTTTCTCTGTCCATTCATTACAAGTATGCTGATCGCCATAATGTCTAGGGGCTCTTTCAGAGCTCCTCCTGGTTTCCCAGGGAAGCTGCAGTAGCCAAAAGTGCTTTAATCCATCTGCATTCAGTAATAAGGTTGTGACCTTTATTCTCTAAGGCAGATCTCAAAGTTAACTATGCATTTGTGACCAAGAGATTCAATTGCAGCTGAGGGTTCTGCAAGAATTGCTCTCACAGAGCTCTGATATGACTCAAAGCAGAATATACCTGTCAGTGAGGTGGTAGATTTGATACCACAGGTCCACAAAGAGACATTGTTTCTCTTTGCCTACAATACCAAAAGAAGAGTGAGGGGCTAGGATTTAGTAACAGACATTTTATGTGCCAATGTTAAATGCTTTTTTTTCTTTTTTTTTCTTTTTTTTTTCCCTATTTCAATTAAAAAGATTTATTCAATTTTCAAATGTTATTTCTAGGATTTCCAATACCTGATTTTTTTATTATTTATTTATTTATTATTTTCTTAAAAAATGCAGCTAATGTTCACCTGGTATTTAAATGGAATTTTTTGGTTTGAGCAGATTCTCTTCCACCAGCAAACTAGACTGCCTGGTTAAGTGAAATACATTTTAAAGAACTAGGTTCATTTCACATTTGCAGCATGGCTAAGCCCCTATTTATGAGAAAATATTTTCAAAACTGAGTATATCTAATTTATGAAAGGTCTTTGGATCTGTTTCGAAGAGTACTACACAACTTGTACATCTCTTAGGATCATAAGCTCAGCTTAAATGTACAGAAAACAGCAGGGATTTGATCAAGTATTTTCCTTTAAAATATTTGCTATAGATACAATCACTTATTGGCATTTTAAATAAACTGGAAGTCTTCACTATTTCCTAAAGCTTTTTGGGGGTATTTTGTCCCGAAGAGCATTTCCCAGAGGCTTTTATCACATCTAGAAAGGGGGCTTATTCACAGAGCATTATTCATGATTTGTCTTCAAGGTATTTTTTATTTTTTGGACAATGTCTTCTGAAGAAAAACAAATAGTTCAAGACAGAATACTTTGAACTTCAAAACTGCCTAAATTTCCCCGTGACACATGACGGATAAGTCAGCCTTATGTCTCTTGATGTAAATATTTCAAAATATTCAGCAATAATCTGACCTCTGAACAGAGTCAAGGAATCCTAGCTACTAGTGATTCTGGTGCTACAAAATATTTTTGCACCATTTCCCTTGGGAAAAAAAAAAAAAAGAGAGAGAGAAAGAGAGAAAAAGGGAGAGAAAAAGAAAAAGAGAGAGAAAAAGAAAAAGAAAGAAAAAGAGAGAGAAAAAGAGAAAAGGAAAAGGAAAAGGAAAAGGAAAAGGAAAAGGAAAAGGAAAAGGAAAAGGAAAAGGAAAAGGAAAAGGAAAAGGAAAAGGAAAAGGAAAAGGAAAAGAAAGAAAAAGAAAAAGAAAAAGAAAAAGAAAAAGAAAAAGAAAAAGAAAAAGAAAAAGAAAAAGAAAAAGAAAAAGAAAAAGAAAAAGAAAAAGAAAAAGAAAAAGAAAAAAAAAAGAAAAAGAAAAAGAAAAAGAAAAAGAAAAAGAAAAAGAAAAAGAAAAAGAAAAAGAAAAGAAGAAAAAAAGAGAGAAAGAGAAAGAGAAAGAGAAAGAGAAAGAGAAAGAGAAAGAAAAAAAGAAAAAGAAAAAGAAAAGGAAAAGGAAAAGGAAAAGGAAAAGGAAAAGGAAAAGAAAAAAAAAGAAAAAGAAAAAGAAAAAGAAAAAGAAAAAGAAAAAGAAAAAGAAAAAGAAAAAGAAAAAGAAAAGGAAAAGAAAAAGAAAAAGAAAAAGAAAAAGAAAAAGAAAAAGAAAAAGAAAAAGAAAAAGAAAAAGAGAAAGAGAAAGAGAAAGAGAAAAAGAAAAAGAAGAAAAAGAAAAAGAAAAAGAAAAAGAAAAAGAAAAAGAAAAAGAAAAAGAAAAAGAAAAAAAAGAAAGAAAAAGAAAAAGAAAGAAAAGAAAAAGAAAGAGAGAGAAAGAGAGAGGGAGAATTTTAGATCTCTGACTCTTGACATGACTTCAGCAAGGAAATGGAAAGTGGTTGGCCTTGTTTAGCAATAAGCTGAGAATTTCTCTCCACGTGTTGATGTGCCATTTATTATTGTGGACCTCTACATATTCTCCTGAAAACTGAGATTTTAATACTCAGTGCTTTCCATAATGGATCCAAAACCTTAAAATTCCTTCTTTTATTTCTTTAAAGACCAACAACTCACTCAGAGGAAAATCAATTATTTATCATACCTTAAATCCCTGATCAACATCAGAAGGATCTACCCAGATATTCCCAAGACACTTCTTTTCATTGGTTCCCCAACAACATTTAACTGAAAGTGTGTATAGCTATTTAACTGTTTCAGAATTCCATCAATAACAATAGTCTACAAAATGAAAGCTGTACTGCAGCAGATGGGAAGAGATGGAAGAAAATGCAAGGACACTGGAGGAGACATCTGTGGTTCTGAATTTCTTGCACATGTACAATGAATACCTAGCAGATCACTCTCACCCTCATGCTTAGAACAGAAAAAAGTCACTCAGTAAAGCATGTGTTGCTGACCAAACTGTTCAATGTAATCCAACTGGAAAAGGAGAGAGAAATTTTGCCGCCATTTTAATGGTGAGAAACATACCTGTATTTATTTCACTGCAAGCACCACTGGAAATAATGTGTCCATCAAAGTGGCTTGTTTGGAGCTGACGACAATCTAATCACTGTCTTGTTTAGGTTGATAGACTAAGGCAAACAGACAGTTTAATCAACTCTAATCTTTTCCATCCCTGAAGCTGTATTGTAGCTAGGGTCGTCACTGAGGATATGTGGATATGTGTGTTGTGCAATGGTTGTGTATAAGGCATTTGGTTACCATGTCGGGAGCTGCATGTACACCTGACTAAACCTCTTCTAATACTTAATTTAATGTAAGGTTCTGTCTCATCATATTAACAAAAAAAAAAAAAAAAAAAACTCCATAGCAGCAGGATTAAAGGTCTTTTCAATGTTTGTATTCAAAATAAAAATTGCAGTGATCTTTTTTCAGTTTTCTTTACTGAAAGACTAGCTCCTCAAGCTCTGTAACTCAGTTGTGATCAGCTACTATCTTGCATAATGCTTTTGTTCCTCGATGAGTAAGCTGAGATTTCAGGAGCAAGTGATCCTATTTGATGACTTTAAAACATGTTTTTCTCTGCTTAATATTGTACACCAGTTTAATAATCCAAATAGGGCTGGTAGAAATTAGTTAAAAGTGATCCAAAAATGATCCTATTTGAAAACTTTTCTCTTGCGATCCCATTCAATATATTTCTCTGAGCCCTGGTTTACAATACAGCAACAGAGAATGTGGAGAAGAGGATTTCTGAAACGGGAAATTAAAAGATATTTCAGGCTTGAATGTTTTAATAGCTTGTCCAAACAGAAGTGTTCATTGATACAGCATTTAGTTCAGTTTTGTTCCTATCAGGATTCATTAACAAGAGGAAAAAAAGATATTTTTGATTTTAAGATTCCAATCCTGCTTTCTGCTTTCCTGCTTTTTTCCGATCCTTATGAAGGGTGTATATAAGGATAGATAAATCAGCTTGCTAAGGTAAAACTGGTATTTAGGAGGAAGGTCTTGTCAGCACAAGAACTGACAAAATAGCTGCAACAAATGAAGCATTTATTGTGAGGAGTCATGAGAATTATTTTGCCAATTGTCAGCTAAGCATCAAGCATTTTCATGTTAACTTGGAAATAGCAGTCTCCATTGAGAAACCCCAGCAGCTGAAATCCTGCTATTCACAAGAAAATAATAAGAAAAAAAACCCTTAGTAGACAATATTACTTTGTATTATCTACCAAACCCTATGCATGAGCTCTCCTCTTGAATATCCCCACTTTGTTTCACACTGATGTATTTAATGGCCTCATTTGTGTATTGGTTCACATTTTCATTATATTTTGCCATTTAGCATTCTCCATGATTGTGTTTCATTGAACAGATGCACTACAGTTTCTCTGCAGCAAATTCTATGATCCATAATTAGATGTCAATATGTTTTCTTGTAATGCTATTGTGAATTAAACACATTTTTAGTTACATGGACATTAATTAAAATCATATGCTGAATTGTTACATCTTTTCAAGCCAGTTGGAGAAAATATTTCTGGTTTACTTCAGTGCTATAGAACATTCCTTTTTATTTCTTCATTAGTTACTGTACTGGAAGAATCTACCCCTGTCCCACCCCAAATGACGCAGTATTATCGTTTATAACAAAATGAATCCTGCCCTGCAATGAATGGATCTAAGGGGTAAAGAATGTCCTCAGTCGTATGCATTTACTTGGGGGGGTGATGGCAGTCTCTCTAGAAATTGAAACCCACATCTCTTAAATGCTACAGAAGGAAGGCAAGACCCGGAGCTTATTTCTTGCCCATTTGTCACTGCCTATACAGGGCCATGCTGGAGAATAAATGTATGGCATCAGTAAAAAGTGACCTTAAAACAAAGAAGAAGCAGGTCTATAGTCCAAAAGTTAGAGCCTACAAGCAAAGTTTAGAAACCTGACTGCTGTTAACAAAGAGGAGGAACAGAGGGAATAAGACTAGTACTAAGATCTTACATAATCATTGACATGTTTTATATACTAAATGATGTAATTTTTTTCGCCTGTAGGGGAATCAGTTTTGATGGGCAGGAGCTAAGAATTTTCTCTTAAAAAAATCTATAGCAGTAAGTTTTGGAGGAGGTTTCAAGCAGGTCCCAACAGAATGAATGGCATAAGGCTGGCATAAGATGTGTGAAATAACTGTAAACAGCTAGTGGGATGTGAGCTAGTGAGGAAAAGAGCAAAGAACAGCTTAAAATAATAAGGCGAGCCAGTGAGAACCAATATTCTTCCCTATTATTGTAGGTGGCACGTCCTTCCAAAAACACCCTTTTGGTTAGTATAACATTTATTTCTACTTCCTACTCACTGAGGGCAAGTTTTGCCTCCACTTTGCGGTTGCTGAAGTTTCCAAGACATACTTGATGTAATTCTGCTCCAGAAGAGTAAGAGCAGGATTAGGAAAGGAAGTCAGGGTTCATCCTCTCCTGTGTGTGGTGGAGTTTTACTCTGCAGAACATAGTGCTGTGGATTGCATTGGGTAGAGACAAGTAGAAGAGGTGCTCACTAAAAAATAAAAATAATTTAAAAAAAAAAAAGCTAGGTGGTTCCTTTGCAAAACAATCCATGTAAAGCAAATTCTGAACTGTTCAAGGAGAGGATTCTGTGCTGACCCTCTTTTACTGCCCTGCTATGGCACATCCCCTGCTGCCCAGTCCTACCTCCAGAAAACGTACTTACAGGTGTGAGTTTGCTCCAGGAAGAAACAGTGACCCAGGTAACAACCAAATTCTGCTTTTACGTACAGTCGTATCATACAGTACCATACAGACATACAATGCAGTAGCTCATTATAATCTCAGTAGCTTTCAAAGGAATGGCTAAGGATTTGGTTAGGAAAGTACAGTAGAACATACAGGGGAGAAAGAAAGAGGACTAATCCAAGCCACCAAATGAGCTCCTTCCATCTGTGGAGACTTAAAGCTGTCTTATGACACTTGGAAAGCCCACAGGTATTTTTCCACAGTGTGAATTCATTACTAACTCAGGTACAAAATGCGTTTTCCTGCAGCATTCCTTGCACTCAGTCCTCCCTCATCCCCTCTCATACACAGCTGTATAGGGTAGTTTATTACCAGAGCCTGTGGGGATGTTACCTTCAGCATTTTCCAGAAGATGTTAATTGATTAAAACTTTAATGTTTAAAAGATGGGTATTTGCAAAATGAGAAATTCAGAAGGAAGAAAAAAAAAATCTTTATCCCATTTCATTGGTATTTTGGTGAAAAGTTCAAATTTTTAGCTCTCAGAAGATACAGAAAAACTTAGGGGAAAACAAAAAACTTGTGAGTGACTGCCTTTTTCCAAGTTTTCAGCCTGTGAAAGTTAGATTGCAATTTCTCCTCCTGACTTAGCTCTATTTTCAGTGAGAGCACATGCGGTTCTAATGAGTGCCATTAGGTCCGTGACAAATTTTCTGAGTATCAAACCTACTTATGGTAAAACACAGACTTCACAAAATTAAAAATAGTGTATTGAGTTCTTAGGAGATTGAAAGGCAAACATTCTGAACTGTGAATAAGTCAATTTTTTAAAACCTGTAAGAAATCTCAAATTTAGAGAGGAGCTCAATTTGCATGCAAGATTTACTGTAAATTTTAAACACAAATGTCATTGAAATGTTCACAGAATTAGGTTATACAAAAGACAAGTTCTGACTGAAGATTCTCTACTGTTTGCAAGTATCACATAGGCAAATAGCTCGAGCAGTTATGAGTTTAAAGTCTATAGATCAAGGCTTGGATTCTGTGAACACATCAAAAGTCTCATAGCAGCTCCCAAGGTTCTGCTGATTAACCCAGTAGGATATTAATTAAGGAAACATCTGCCATCCATACTCAGCATTCTCTTTCACCAATTAGGAGAGATCTGGGTAATTCAGACTTCTGAAGCACATCTTTTTTTTTTCTCCCCCCCCCCCTTTTTTTTTTTCCACAGAATTAAGTCTATACAGCACTGACTGAAATGAGCCAGTTTACTACTAAAACAGACTGTAATACCTATTGGAAATAGCAGAACTGAAGGAAAAAGAAGATTAACATTTTAAAAATAGTTCAAGCTACCTGACCCAGTTTTGTGTAGCTGCTGGATTCTCAAGCAGACATCTTCCCATGCCACATACTGGAAGAATAGGGGGCTAGACATTCCCTTCACAGAGAAAAAGCTCTGGAGTAAAGGAAAACAACGCATAAGTTCAGTGAAGCTGTCCGAAAATGACTAGTTAAGAGCAAGATATTTTTTGAAGCTGTATATGAAGAAGTCAAAGTCAGAAGCATGCTAATCATTTTCCTTGCTCTATTGTCTGCCTTCGCAGATATGGTGAGTACGTTCCATACCGTTGTGCTTTATAACACCGACAGTGGCATCTGCATGACTGCAGCCAAAAGTACAGTGCTGCTTGTATGGTGCCCACTTTGAAGTGGTTGATATAGTTAACATAAAGAGATTACCGGCAGGTCTTTCTTATACATCTTTTCACTGAGCAGTCTTGTCCTGTTTCACCCTTTCCATCTTGACTACTCTAGTCAAAGTCAGGTTAAGGCTGAAGTTAGTCATGGCTACACAAAGCTACCAGAGGGATATCACTACCTGAAAGCTATTCCGAGTCCACCACTTTGATCGCGTCAACTTCCTTGCAGCCCACACAGTTCCCCTTTCCTTAACCTGCTGTGATCTTCAGCTTGTGTTCACCACCTCCATGGTTCAGCTGAGTCCTGGTTATCAGTCCTCATACATTACTGAGATACCAAGGACTCCAGTCACTCAGCAACAGACACTTCCTTTGTGCTTTCATTCTCATTGCCCAAAAGAACACAGGGCCCTGTAAACACAAAGAAGCACTTCATTTTCCTATTTCAACACTAATCTTAAAAATCCTCCTCTGCCATGATGCTTTACAAAAATTGTCCATGGTTAAGCAGCTGGTGTGCCGAGACCACTGCCTACTGTGCCAGTCAATTTCCTCTTATTTTTAACATTCCCCATGCAGGACCAGCCATCTGTTTCATGTTTTATCCTTTGATTACAATCTTTTGGGGATGGGTTTATTTCTGTACATTTAGCACCAGCCAGACTGGGGTCAATGAACCCAGGCAGCCCCATTCAGTAGTATATAAATACATAGTATAGCCCTTCATACAGCAGTTGCAGGGATTGGGTTTGTTTTCCTTTTGCCATTGGAACGGGAAGTAATCCAACATTTTTCATTCAGTTCTTTTTATTATTTCTTTAATTAGAATTCAAAAAACTCAAAGACAAAAAAAAAAAAAAGAAAACACTCACTAGCTTTTTGCATTTGCACAGGTATGTCATACAATAATACCATTTAAGAATTGATTACTAAATACTGTATTTTTGAAGTGATTCTTTCTCCCTCTCTGTCAGAACCCTGAATGTCAAAGCAATGTATGATGCACCAGGTTTTGTTGCTTAATTCTTAATTACCACTGAGTCAGAATATGTATGGAACTGTGATTAGCTTTATAACAAAAGAAGCAAAAGTAGAGAAGAACTGAAGGGGATGGGGATAGGGGGAAGGGGTGACAGGACACACGATGACTGGGTGTCTTAGGAAACTTTCTTCTAGTTTTCCTAAGGTAGTTTCTAAAACATCTTAATTTAAACAATTGTTGCACAGTAAGGCCTCTTTTAAACCAGTGAAAGATCTACAGATTAGATGTTGCATGTCAATGGTACCCTCTGGGTTGGTAACATCTGAATGAGTCATTGCTAGACTGCAGGCTTTCTCAAATATAGGCCTAGCTTTTCCAAAGGTGCAGGCTTCATCGCCACCAAAGAGATGAGTATTTTGTCCCTGCAGATGTCTTTTCAAGCATGTTTTAAAGAGCTCTTGTCCTCCTGCTTAGTATGGTAGGGGCATGGCAGGTGGCAAATCATTTTGTTAATGGGCTTTCATGGCAGGATAGCATAGCAGAAGGTGGGAAATGCAATTGCAGATTTCCCTTTTGCCTTAGGAAAGTTGAACACATTTTCCCCTATGAGATCCTTAACTAGCCAGAAACAGGCACATCTATGGTGAAGCTACACCAATTGCTTCTCCTGAAGCTGTTCCATTACTTCATGCAAAATTAGATAGCTGTGCCTCTAGCTGTAACCTTTTGGCAGTAGACTTCTGGGTATTCTGTACCAGCCCCTACGCTTTCCAGACATTTGTCCAGAATCCAACATATCTTCACAGGTAAGAAAATGTGGAAATGCCTAATTTATAATTATCAGAGGGCTTTAAACATGCTAGTGAGTATTTCTCAGAACTGAAATGTGTTAGTCCCAACCATGACCAAAAGATAAGGAGCACTTCTGAAATTTCAATTCTGAAAAAGCAGGCTGGAAATTATCTGAGTTACAGGAGTTACATGTTGAAGAGGTGTGCTTAATCATAAGAATTTTGGCCTGAGGTGTAGAATGATGATTAATCACCCAATCACACCATTTTCAACATCTAGTTATGCATACAATGTACTTCCATTACTAAAATCATCCTGTAGGAACAATGGCAGTATAGTGTATCTGGTATACAGAAACAAGAAAGGATAATAAACTGGTAAAAGACCAAACACGTAAACAAACAAAACCAACAGGATAATACAGAAGAGAACAGAAAGACAGGAAAAAAAATAGAACAGTGGTTAACCATTTGTTTTACCTTTCTGATGTTCTGAGTTTATGAAATCCAAGGGAAAAAAAAAAGATGCAAAGAAAAAAAGTATCTGTACCTTGGATATTTGCTTGTATTATGGGTCATTCTACAAGAAACGTTTTATTTTAAGAATTTTCAGAGGATAACTTCTCCCATATCTCTCTTTTGAAATTGACATTCATGAAAAGGAGAGACCAATAAAACTAAACAGATCCACATTTGTATAAAATCACGTAACATATCGCACATCCATGCAGCAAACCTCAAAACATAAGAGCACAATCCTGTAAGGATTTGCTCAAGGAGGTCTCATGTCTGTAAAGACAGCCCTAGAATACCAGTGTATATTATTTCACAAGCACAACATATGCATTACTTCACATCTGGAGTGCTCTGGAGCAGAAGCTCAAATGTGCCAAGTTATGTGGTGCTTTCTGTTGTAGCAAATGTCTGCTAGGGATTTATAGGGGAAAATTTTGCTTTGGCAAGGGTGAGAAACATGTACTAATAATACTTTTCCATCTCAAACGTTCATGGCTCATGGGTAGATAGGGACCAACAAACTTATCCATTGGTGATCTAAACCAAAACACGGGCCCAGAGGTGAAACCCACTGTGCCAATAAATGATTTTTCCTATCCTGAATCCACAGGTTGCAGAATAAAGGAATTACAGCTATTATTCATTTTGGCTTGTTCCTAGTGTTACTGTATGAAAGCAATAGCTGATTAGCAGCTGCATCATCTTGGTGCAAACTCAATGAATTTGCCCCAACATAAAGAAAAATCACTCCAGTTATTAAGAGAAAAGATAAGCAGTCACTAGGAGAGGAGCTGATTATTCTACCACATTATACTATCCTCTCAAATGTCTTGATTTTGTTTGATTTTTCCCCATCAAGTGCCAGAAAGAGCTGGCTGTCAACAACTCACAGGTTCCTTTTACAGAGCTGTAGATTTTCCAAGACTGTGCACCAAACCAGAATTTGTGATGATTTACACCCACGCATGCTGTACATGCAGATGGAAATCTGAACAATGAAACAAAGCCCACATATATCCTTCCTTTTGTGACCTGCGGAGTGGGGATATATGTAGAGCTTCCATCTGTAAAAAATACTTTGTATGGAGTACTCCTTAAAGATTATCAGGACGCTACATCTCACTCACAAAAAAAAAATAGTTAGTTAATTAATCTGGTTCCTGGCACTATTAACCACAGGAAATATTCTACCCATTTTCTAGACGAGGGTGCTTTCTTATGTGCTTCAGTGACACCAAGTTTTATTTCTAAATACTGAAATTTCTGTGTGGTTTGAGCAACAGAGAAACTATGCCCCATTACCCACTCACCCAAGCTATGTACCAATGCAGCCCTTACAGTCGGTGGATTGTTTACCTCTGATCCATATTGGCAAGTAAAAGGAAAGAAGCAATCCTACCTTTGTTTGCATGTGCCAGATTTGAATGCCTGGAGAGTGGAGAAGCAGAACCGAAGGTTTCCCTTCAGAAAGTTCTTGTCTCTGTTTTTTGTCAATTTTCTGTCAATTCATAATCCATTGATACTCAGAATGACCCACCATTGTTAGGCTTTTCATTTCTGTGATGAATGAATGTTGCTGAAGAACAAGTTAAACTGCTAAGTTCACAGAGATAAGCCTTCAAAACTGGCTATAAATCTAAGTGGATGAGTGCTTCTTAGCCAGCTGAATATAGTTATCCAGCACATCACTAGCATAATAGACTCAGACTTGCCCTAGGCACTTACCTGGGACATTTCTAAGTTTCTTGGAAAGAACTAACAGCTTCTTGTCTTTACTCTATTTCAACCTTCCCAGCTATGAACCTAGCTATACCACTCCTCCACCAGTACTTGGCAATATCACTGTTTTTTCCATTTAGAGTGGCACTTCACACCATCTCATCTCAGACAAAACTTCTATGTGTATTATTTCAACAACCAGAAAGATCTGCCTTGGATATACACCTTATGATATTTACGATACATGAACTAGAACTCATTTCATGGATGTTCTTGTTTGTGAGTATAAAAAAAATACAATAATATTATCTCCCATTTTATATTACTAAGAAATAGTAAAACATAAAAAGCAGATTAAATATTATGGATCTCCTAATGATTTGACTCATATTCCTGAATTTTCCATAGGGAAAATTCCTATTTTCCATTGGGGAAGGGGGGGGGGGGGGGGGGGAATGTTCATATCTTAAAGCAGTATCATATGCAGTCTTAATATTCCCAGGAAGAGAATGATTATGATGAATTGAGCAAATTCTGTTAAAGATTACTATTCCAACTAAAGTGAGAAAAAAGTGTAATTCTGACCAAAAGTGATGCAGCTACCTCTGATTTGGGCTCTAAAGGATCCATTGTCAGACTTCACAGAATTTATCAAAAAAAGGGAAGCATTTAATTTTTTTATTTCCCTTCTATCCTCAAATTGCAAAGTCTTTTAAATCATGAAATCAGGAACACCACAGCCATTAAGTCATGTATGATGCTAATCTAGCGTGCACACCCAGTATAAGTCTTGTCACTTACTAAAGACTGTATCCACCCATGCACCAGCCACTTAAGATGACTATCATATGGCTGATGGATCTCAGGATTCAGCACAGCTTATGCTGACATGGAGCACGCAAAGCTAAATCAGAAAGAGCCCAGATCCTGAAAGACTCAGTAGTTACATCTACGGACATTTTAGCCCAATATGTTGAAAGCGTACTACAGACAGGATATGACTGTGATCACACCAAAAAGGCTATAAGCTGATATTCCTCACTTGCGCTAAGTGGAGAGCTGAAACCTAACATTTAGAAAGAAACAACTGTGTCTAAGTGCCGGCTGTTTCCACGTCTGAAAGTTATTACATGCTTCTGTAACCTGGCTGGATCACGTACGTGTTTCACTGGGCAGATAAATGAAATAGGTAAACCTTAGCATACCTTGAACTATTAGAAAGTTCTGGTAAAGGGAAACCAACGAATCTGACAGGCCCTAAGTTCTTACTTTCTTTGAAAAGAGACGGCCCAACCATATAGTCCATATACAAGTCACATCTCCCAGATCTTTCTGGGTAAAATCCCTCCCTCTCCTTCTCCTTCCCTTTACTTGCAACTCCACATGCCCACACAATACTGGAGAAATGTGTTTGTGCAAGGAGCGGTGCCAGGAGGAATCAGCCCCTGCAGCTATGCAGAAACAGGCACCACAGCCCCACTGCTCCTGTGCTGGAAAGGGGTGAGTGTCTCAGAGAAACCACCTTCCCTTCCCATGAGACAAACAAATATTTGTTGTTGTTTTTTCCCTATTATTATTATTTTTGCAGTTCTTCTTTACTCACTTTGGAGTCTGTCATGAATACTCTAAAAGGGATTTTTAGCAGTTTTGTTGCCTTTGTGTATGCTTAAAATACCTTGTACCATGGGTTCTTCCTATAACAGTCAGGATGTTGTGTTGTTGTTATTGTGTCGTTGTTTTTTCCAAAGCTATTTCTTTCTGTCTGACAGACTGCTGTTAATGACATGCATAACAATATTCTGAACTATAATAAGTTTATGTGGTTTGAAACAATGTTATGTACCCCCCCTTGTCCCCGTGACCGTTACCGCAAGTTATTTCACAGGTTGGTTTTTGGATTTTTGCTGTTGTTTTTGGTTTTTCTTCTTCACCTAAAGACATCTTTACAAAACTGAGATTATAAAGCAGAAAGGTGTTTTCCCCATGCTTTCACTATTTGCTGATTCAATCTACTTGCATTGAAGGGAGTTCAAACAACCACAAGAAAGTAGCAAAAAATGCATAGGAACAACATACAGGTTACAGGTAACATCTCCCTTCTTTGTAGGCAGTTAGTAAACCTGTCTGCATTGCGAATTTAGGCCTTGAGGACCTAATTTAACCAAATGTCAATAGAACTTTGATTTATATGCCATTGTTTCCTTAAAAGATTAAAGACGCTTCTACACCTCAACTCTAGCCCAAACCATGCAAGTTCAGAAGGTCACCATAAGCATTCCTCTTGCTTAAGGACTCTTTTGCAAATTATAAACTTAAGTGTAGAGTGGAAAAGAAATGCAAAGGCAGCTCCGCTTCTCCCAACAGCATGTAACCTGCAGGGACAATTTATCAGGTTCACATTTGGTTTTGGTTTTGTTGTTTTTATATGCAGTGCATAACGCTTTATGACAATGTGAAGGAAGAAACCTAATTTAATTTCATGAGATCACTGTTTATTAAAAGGCAATTTTTCTGGTATTATTTAGAAACCTAAAAGATGAAGTTAAAGCAAGTCACTATTAGTAACGTCCATACATACAGAAGCAGTAGCTCCTCTGTCCCTTTGCTGTGGTCAAGGTGGGAGATGGTAACAAGCATACATCAGCAGGCAATGAGCAGATACCAACAGTCTGCTCTAAAACAGCTCAGCAAGACAGCATTATTGATCAAATGAACACGAGGAAAGCTAACAAAGAAAGCCTTCTGCTGCCTTTACCCTTACACCTTTCTTTACTGTGTTGACGAGGAGCAATTTGGGACTGAAATCTGCACAACTGACCAAGCGGAAAGTTTCACTTCCAGAGAAATTTTCGGTGGTCATTTTCAGTCAGCCACAAGCCTATGCTTTGTGCAGCTCTCAGCAGAAATTCCTATTCTGTGGACTCATTAAAAAAAAATAATATATATATATGTATATATTACTCTTTTGTCTAACAAGGCATAAAGTTACTATTGACCATATTTACCATTTTTTTCTGAATATGCTCAGTTTCTGTAGAAGATTCCTGCAAATTAAAAATTGTCAGCTGATCTGATCTGGGCTTCTGAAAATGTGGAATGAAATACACATTGCACAACATGAAAAGCAACCACACTGAAGACAGAGCAGGTAAGGGAAACACTTTCACTGTTGTACATGAGTAAGCCAAACCAGATACATAAGCCAAATACTGTTTTCTTATGGGAATGCGCTGTTTTAAGATGGATTATGGTGTTTAGTACAGCAATAATCAATAATAATAGTATTACTACAATTTGTGACTACACAAAATAGCAGTGTTGTATTTGAGGTTGGTTTTCCAACAAGCCCTTGACAGAGAGCTTTCCTTCAACAGGCAGAAGGACTGATTTACCTTCCTCCACTGGTATTACTGAGTCCAGCGCTTATTATCTACATTTGTCTCCAAGGCCTCTAAATTGTTATAGGAAACAAATTGGTCTAATTTGTTGTTCTACTGCTCTGCTATCAAACATCACCATGTTTTCACAAACACTTATAACAATATGAAAATCCACAAATTTAAAGCCAAAAAGTTCAAACCCAAAGTTTTTCCTTTTACAAAAGACTTTAAAAAAACACTCAGCAAATTAGCTTTTACCCAATTAAAAGCATTATATCAATGAAAACCCTGTTTTTTCCCAATCTTTAACACTACTCAAGAAGACAAAGGCAAGGGTATTATCCCATGTTCAGTGCCAAAAGTAAGTAGCTGTATTCCACCCACCTAAGTGCTTTCTTTAGTTTAATTGAATGGTTCAATTGAAGTGTTTTCATTTCCTGAAGTAAAATGGTGTGCAACATCCCAGCTCATTCTTATCCACCTTCTATTCAATCAGCAATATGTTCCTGTGGAAATTTAAACCATTCCATTATGTATATAAACTCATTTGTGATCTCACATGCCAGAGGACACTGATAAAGCATGTTATTTAGTCTGAATTTAATACTACAGGCTGGATCATCTGCTGGGATTTATGGCTTATTGATGCTCCCACTGACTCCAGCAAATGAGCCTGCTCAAGATAACAGTTATAAAGAAACTTTCAAGCCTTGTACAATTGCTACACTCCTTTAACAGCCAAATGAATCAAACAGATACAGAAACTATTGAAGAGGCTTGAGTGGAGAAGTGGAAGAGCCAGAATTGCTCCTGCCAGGCGTTGCCTGCCAAAAACATTAGGAAGCTTTCTCTATATCTAATATTAGACAGCAGAACTGGACCTCTAGCTACTGTCTCCAGAAATGCACCCAGCAGGAATGAGCATGTCTCCACATGACAAGGCAGGAGAGCACATACATCGTGCCAGGCGATCACCACGCTTCAGGCAGGTTATCAGAGATGATGCCAGAGGCCGGGTGCTGCCGGGAGCAATGTGCTTTGCCCACAGGAGTGATGCTTCTTCAGCAGAGCACAGCATGTGATGCTGCTGTGGTTTTGAAAAGGCCCCTTTGATGCTGCTGGGTGTATGGGGGGAAGGGGGGAGGAGAGAGAGAGAAGGGGGGAGGGCTAGGACAATGGCTCATTAACTAATTCCCTCCAAAGTATACCTAAAAAATAGTTTCTAATTAAAAATGTTGCCAGCTACAGAGAGAATGATCTGAAAATAACTCTTCTCCTACTAACTCCCCCCACCCCCCATTTCTTCAAGTTTCTTGGCTTTAAGACTTTCCACACTCCTCTCTCTGCTTCCCCCTCTCCCACCTCTCACCTCCTCCTCCTCCAATCTGGCTTCCCCGCCTCCCTTGGCAGGCTCTTTAGCTTTAATTCAATAGTCAAAAGGCTGAATCAAAAGTTGTATAATCTGTTTGAACCAACTTTTATTTCCTATCAGAAAAGGAGCAGAGGCTGAGGCCAGCCCAGCTGTGATTTCAGATGAATGGGAGCAATAAGACTGAGCTACCAGTATTTTCTCCTTACCATGCATGTCTTATTTGTCACCAGAGAAACCCTACCTGCTGCACCAGGTGTACCAAGGGGGCATCTCTCCGATGGGTGCAGGGCCATGCCTCTGGCCATTTTCATCTGAGGCATTTCATAACTGCTGTCGCAAGAAACCTAAAATTAGAAACTGTTTTAGGTTTAGTGGATGACAAATTTCATAGGGACAAAGGCAGAATAAGGCAAGGAAAGGGAGGGAAAGAGGGAGATGAAAGGATGGGAGGAAGTATGGAAAACAGGAGAAAGACTGCCCAGTTTTATTCTTCCTGTTGAATTTCAGCAGAAATAGTTGCAGAGCATGCAGATAGGAATTATGAAAAGCCTACTGTGCAGGGAAGACCAGAAAATGCTTTGATTAGCTTGATAAAAAGTCTGATGTGTGGTATGACTGCTGTGTCTAATTGCAAAGAATGAGCACTGGTGAAGAGGAAAATCTCTCAAAGCTAGTAGACTGTATTAAAACAAAAACAAGTATAAACTCACCATAAATATATTTAGACTGTAGATAAGGAATTATGTCATTAGAGCTGGTTGATTCCTGAGCAGAGTTGCAGGGACGGGAGTTTACTACCTTTAAGGCACAGGTCAGTAGCGTGCCAAGAGACATGTCTTCATCACAAGAGGACTGGAGTGAAAGGCTGTATAGGAGGGCAGTGAAGGAAACAAAAAGGATGCAGGTTCAGTGAACCAAGTGGGTACTGATGATTGCAGCTGACGGTGACATGAGCATCTTCAACTTCAGTGCTGTGTTGGCTGGCTTCAGCACCCCAAAATAATGCAGTACCTTATGCTGAGACCAATAACTGGATCTCCACAGCCCCTGTAACACCGATGCTTGAGGTGGTTGCAACCTTGTCACAGGAGGAACATAACCTTGTCTTGATCAGGAGTTGAGTAATTAGGTATAATGAGCCTCAGCCAACAGGACGATGCAAACAGGAAACAAGCAACAAGCAACAGCAGGGCAATGCCTGAAACTGCTGGAAATGTGTAGCAGGGTGTCACCAAGGGCTGAATTCACAGGTGGTTTAAAGATTTTGGGCTGGAAAAGGGAGAAACAAGTATTATTTACATGGAAAACTCGTGCTGGCTTTAGCTAAAAAAATAACAATAGTAATGAAAAAAAGCATGCTTCCTTATTCTCCTATTAAGAGGCATAAAAACACTACACTATGATTTTTCAGCATGTCACAGAGAGCAGAGTACTAGTATTGCACCAGTACTAGGATTGGTTTAACTTAATTAACCTTGTCTGCTTAAACTCTTAAATTCACTCAAAGATCTCCACTCACAGAAAAAGTCACCCACTATGACTGTTTAAGCCTAGGATTTGGTTGTCTTTTAGCTACTTCCTACAAGATAAATGGTAAAATTCAAAATCTAGATTATAGGAATTTCTTCTGGCTGTCTTTGCTTCTATTTTTTTTTCCCTAGCAATTTGAGGGTTTAAAAATAAACCAGCAATACCACGTTGTTGGAGAAAAAGAAAATCTTAGATATAATGGGCAAATTTAAATTTAAAAAAATAATTATAATTGTAGGGTTTTTTAATCTGCAAGAGCACGTGGGAACAACACACACATCTTCACATGCATTGAAGCCTGACAATTGCATGGGACTGAATTTCATCTGTAAGGGAGCCCATGAGGACGTTTTACCCTCTGAGAGATGGGGCACACACCACAGCAGTGAGACCAAGTGTCTCCCAGATCCCCACCACACCTAGGCACATGGTCATATTTCTTTGAACGTTACTCATCCAAAATAATTCAAATTACATATGCTTTAAAACTCAGGCTAAAGAATTTACCAGGTTACAGTATCACAACTATCACACATTCAGCCATTTCTTTTGGTTTTATCTGGATTCTCTTAGCAGACCATCCTTGTTGTACGCAGTGACAAAATACAAATCACAGCTGTTATTTTTTTGTGATCTAGGAAAAAAATAAATGTACAGTAGTTCAGAAAATACCTTTAATTTCAATAGTCACAATCTCCCAAAGAATATTACCTGTTTTCAAGGCAGCTTAGGACAGCACTCCTACTTTTTCTCTGCTTACTTATTTACCCCTGTTAAGCAATAAGATTTTCCTTCCATTTTTAATTATTCAATTAAAATAAATAGAAGGGAAAATAAGGCCTTAAATATATGCTGTTATTACAAGGTTTCTTATTGCAAAAAGCAGAGATAAAAGTTACATTCATTTTGTCTCCTACAGTTCCTTCTCACACATTGTCAACTCCCCTCATGCACACGAGTCCATCCTGCATAGAGAGAGTGCATATGGGACATTGGAATAGCTGCGGGATAAGTGCAGTATTAGCTCAGTGTGGTAGCTTTGATACGTGATGCTCCACAGGGCTGCCAGCAGAGTGACAGTCCTCTTCCCTTAATGCAAAGACTATTCATCTATTCAGTTCACTTGTAATAGTCTTATATTGTCATTAGTGGCACGAAGCAGATTGTGCATCACGACGGAAAGCTTTGCATCCCTGAGGATTAGTTCTTGCTTTTGAGTGCCAGTTCTGAAGCATTCAACAATTTTTATCAAATGAAAATAAGGGTCAAATACAATCAAGTGAAAAGAGGTGAAAACAAACAGGCCAAAATAATACAAGAACATAGGCAATAATTCATATTTCTACTGCATTGTTTTCAATGGTGATTTTTGTAGTAAGACATTTTTCACATCAGCAAAGTTACAAATTTATCTCTGAACACAAAGAATATTGCACTTTGAATTAAAATACACAGATTTCAACAGTTAGATATTAACGGCTTTCTCCTGAAATATATATATATATATATATATATATATCATTGCAATGTATTGTTCCATGGAAAATGTGGTGCATTTAAATCTATAAATTGTGCTAAAATTAAACATTAGAAAACCATCAGAAATACGTCAAAAGATAAAGGAGTTCTGAGTGCATGTGACCCAGTTCTGGTACCAGCACTCATGATAAGTAGAACTTTCCTTTGAGTGGGTTTGCAAATTCAAAGAGAGAAGGTGTCACATAATTTGTCAAATGCGTTTTTGCTAAGGTTAGAGGACCACTGTGCTAGGTGCTATAGAAAAAAAACCATCTGGAGGGTTTACATCACAAAGAGACCAAATATGACAGATAAGTAACTTCCCTCTTCTGATGTAGCAATTCAGTGGTAGAGCCAAGAACAAAGCAAAGGTCTTCAATCCTAGTCTAGCAGTTCTCTCCTCCCCCCTTCCATATTACTGTGTTTTCAAGGACTAAATTTTAAGGCTCTGTATACCTGTAAATGTGGGAACATTCTGTGTGGAGGAGTGCTGGTAAAAGGCTATTTAAAAGAACAAAAATACCATATGCTTCCTGGATTAATCTTGAAGCCTCATTAAGGTCAACATAGAAGCCTGAGATATACTTGTGATTTGGCGTGTACTTTCACTTGATCGGAGAAGGATGGTATTTTTGTAAACAAAGTCACTAATTTAACCAAACCCCAAATAAACTCATGTGTAAATATGTTTTAATAGTGCTGTACCTTGGGAGCAAACACCCTAAGGAGATGCTGCCCCTGAGTTTACTAATCCTAAATACTAATGGAAGCATTTCATTTACAAACAGAACAGAGAATGAAGAGCATTCATATTATATAGCCCCATCTAAATGGTTCCTCCTGAACTATCAGCCAGTTCTGTGAACTGGTAATTTAAAACCAAGACAGTGGCCATGCATGCAGGCATGCATGAGAAAGGATCAGAAGGGGTAACAATCTTTCTGTAGATTAACAGTAGATTATATATTAAATAATGCTACCACATTCAAATACTGACATTTTATTCTTACTACTAAGTATAGGAAATGTATGAGTAGCAAAGGCTTAGATTATTGCCTGAGTTATTCCATTGACATCAGCCTTAATCCCACTATCCATGAAGAGCCAAAAAATGCAGGAATAAACCAATATTACTAAATAAATCCTAAAGGCATAATTCTACTCCAATATTGGTTCTGTAAATAGAATAGTATTGATCTCAGTGAACACACTGGATTTGTTCAGTTTGGAAAATATTTACTTTTAAATTGCCAGCCCCAAGCCCTAATACTCAATTTTGAGAGCTCTGACATTTATTTTCATGTTAACAAAACATTTTTAATTTCAATGGCCTATCAGTGGAAAAATAAAGTCAGGAAAATCAGAAATTACATCTCTACAATTTCTAATCTTCAGGGGTGCATTCTCTTGCATTACATTATCCCGAAAGTAACAGCACTCATTATTTGAAGACCTGGCATTTGTAGAAGTTTAATTTAATCCTACAGTTCACGAAACCTCGTTTGATGCTGAAGAGAAGGGCAAGGAAGGAGGCACTTGATCAGAATGTGTATGTTTGTTCATCTTTAACGTTGTTCTCTACATAAAAATGTCTTAATATTTTGATCTTTAATAGGATATTGGACCTGATGATCTTGATCTTAAATTGATTCCTTAAAATTAAGACTTCCAAAGTAATCATCATAATAACAAAGAACAGAGGATGCCAGGTGATGAAAATAAATTTGATATAAAGGACTGGCAAAAACATAAGTACAACTGGTCAACATTTCCAACATTCATTCTCATGCATATATTCACATTTAAATTGCTAAGAATTCCTTTACCTTCAAAAGAAGCTTGTAAATCCTGTTTTTTAGATCTATAACAGACTGTACTTTCAGTTTAAAGAAAGATGAGTGATAAAAAAATCTTAAAGAAATCTGCAACAAAAGTAAAATTTTCCCAAGGAACATCTAGATGCTGAACCCTGTTTATAAGACCACCGCACTATTTCTAAGCACCTCCAACTAAGCAATTCTAACTAATTACTTCAAGCAATTTTAATTTAAGATTAAACTAGGATTCCATTTGCTTCCAGATTTGTACCCATGTGTCAAAGATATGCTACCTTAAGTGCAGCAGAATAATTTATTCCACTACAAAATGTTTAGTTTCCCTGTGTAGATTAATTTCATTCACATCCAAGAAGGAGGTCTGAAGAAAAATACTTCAATAGACCAAGCCCATTGACTACACCCAGAGGTCTTGGTGTATTAGGTCCCTCTAAAGTCCTCTAAGTGCAATTCAAAGTGTCTTAAGACACATGGCATGAAGGTATTTTCAACCAACCAAAAGGAAAAATACACCTAAAGGCCATAAGATTGAATTTAAAACATCTGAGTATAGCAGTGTCAGGTCATCAAGAGACAGCCATGTAGTTTTGGTATTAGAAATGCAGTAGCAGTATGAACTCTAGCTAGTCAATCCTCCTGTACAAGTACAAACTCAATTCTCCCTCATCACATCTGGCACTTGTGACAAATTTCCTCCTAAAGGTCTTTGATGAGGGACACTGCCTGAAAAAGACCATGAAAATTTTTTCCAGTATTTCCCTTTCAAACCATAACAAGCGGTTTTCCTTACTACAGTCTAAAAAATTTTTTTAACCTATTCAGTGCACACAGGGTAAACTTGTCACCTTTTGCACTGGAAAACTAGTGCCTTGTTAAAACCCCTGCCACCATAATAGTCTATGAAGCTACATAAGCCCAGTTCTGTCAGTCTTGCCTAGCACGTTACTATTTTCTTGGTCTACAATCACTCTTGTTTCTAACAGCCATGGTGAGAGACATGAATCCAAACTTTCTTGGAGGATGGACTTAAAAACTGGACTTTTCTTCAACTATGATATCATCATAGAATGGTTTCCTCATCTCTTATACACAAACTCTGTTTCATTACAGGTTTTTTCTTTTTTTTCTTTTTCTTTTTCTTTTTTTTTTCCTAACAGGATATTGCAGGCAACTGATTCCAGCTGACTGACTTCTCAGCCCTGTGCCACATTCTCTCCAGACAGAGGATGCATAGAGATACATAGTCTCGACTAACATAGGTTGCACTGGTCCTGGTTGGACAGCATCTTGTTTTCTTCAACTTTGCCAAGACACTTTTGACTTCTGAACACCAGCCACCTTCCAACCTCTCATGCCGTACACACAGCTGATGGACACAACATGTGGTCATCCAGGATTTCAGAGTTTTCGTTAATACCAGGTTAAGAGCGATCCTCACAGAAACTAATTTTGACAGATACGTTTGAATGTGATTTTTCAAATATATTTGTACTTTCTGTCTGGTACTTTAATTCAGATCAGTTTTAAAGAACTGTCAAAAGCCTCACTGTTCTCTTAACATCTCCTCTAGCCAGAGGGTTGTGGTTACCTTATTATGGAACTCGTGACAAGTATTAAGAAAAGCTGCTCCCAAACTGTTTCTTAAATTAGAAACCAGAAATTAAAATGTTGTCTTCTATTGTAAAGCTGAAGAGAAGGAAGTAATAATAATAATAATAATAATAATAATAATAATAAATTAATAAATTAATAAACAACTGGGGGGGGGAGGGGGGCACCAAGAATGATCCATTTTTGACCAGTTTTGTGGGACTGAAGAGGTGCTGATAACACCACCACAGGAAGGGATATGTAAAAGAAACCTTCAAAATAAACATGAAATTGTGCAAAACAGAAAAAAAAAAAAAAAAGAGCAGGAAGGTTTCTGATTGAGTGTGTTCCAACAAATGTAGGACAAGCTCACAGTAGTAATGGGACGTTGGCAGGAGAGAAAAGAAAGGTGAGCAAACAATTTGAACACTTCACATCAAAGAAAGGTAAAACACTACCATAGCATGAACGTGCTTATTTCTCCATATGTACAAGGAATAAACACACGGAGAACAGATTTAAAGACAAGGGAAAAAAAGAACAAAAGCACAACATATCTTGCAACAATCCGCTAACCTGATCAGTCACTACAGGAGGAAAAAAAATAATAATAATTCAGCACAAACACGCTAAAAGTATAAACAAAGTATAAACAAAGAAAAAAAAATAAACATAATTAACATCTATTTGGGCATTGCTTTAAATTACTTTTTTTTTTTTTTTAATGAAATGTAAGCAAACATCAGGTTAGGCTTAATTACCTGTTCTTTGTAGGTAAATCCCAAAGCCATTACCAAGCCTTGCTGGATTTGATCTGCATCACTCTTTAAGGAACTCTTCAAGGAAATGCCTCAGAAATGCTTCGTGCTTCCTATCTCTTTACGGGCCCAGCAACTCAAGAAATCACAGGGCACTCTTGGCCCTTACACACACTGGAGGAAGTCATATAGGCACACACAGCAGTGATGTTCAGAGATTGTCTGTGTGGAGAGCAGACACACTTTTGACTGTATCTCAACTGCAAAAGCATAGCCTCAACAGCAAGCAGCAAGGCTTCCATACTTTTTTTTTTTTTTTTTTTTTCCGGGAGTCTACAATTTGCCCCACCATCCTTTGCTCAATGTAATCCCTACTGTGTTAAAGCTAGTATGGATCTTAAGGTTTCTCATGCCACAGCTGTCATTTTCTGGGAAAAAAAAAAAAAAAATCTTTGCAATTCTCTGGAGCTATATAAATAATTGACAGTAATTAATTATTATTATACCTGCCCCAAAAATGAAGACAGTGATCTATAGCCAAAAGTGGAAAATTACTAAAAGCTATACTTCAGCCAAGCTCTCTCTCTCTCTCTCTCTCTCTCTCAAAGTGTTCTGATGTTCTTTTTGCTCTCATGCATTTACCTTGTGATATATGTATTAAATGCTATATCCTACACCAAATAAAGATTTGCTGTACATTTCCACTGATCTCCTGAGGCACAAGCAGCACGTAGAAAGTTAGTATACTGTCAATATGTTGATTTTGAGAGCCTCTGCTTTTAACACCAAGCATGATTTAGAGGATGAGATGATGCTTCTTAGTAAACCTGTGAGGTGAGTCAAGCCCAGAGACACCACAGCTGCTCATGTGCAACCTCAGAGCTCTCTCTAGGCATGAACATTTTTAAAATAGATGACCAGTTACTTCACAGCAATAACTTTTTTCTGCTGTGTTTGCAAGGATACAAGGAGATATTATCCCAACAGGATGCTACCAACAGGAGAGACACAAATGACCTGAAGGTGCATTTCCACTGATGTGGACAAATAAGTCATCCTTCATTTACCATACTTACTTGCTGGTGCCTTTGGAGTCATCTAGGACTCAACCACATGGTATTCACAGTGAAATACAGCAGTATTTGCAGGTAGTCCAAGTTTCAGGAGCTTCTTGTCTTTCGGTACAATTCCTGATTAGCCAGATCTACTAAGTGCAGGTATGGCTGGCATTCCTTGCACAAAGCAACTGAATGACGTGGTAGACCAATGGTGTAAGTCCAAGTTTTCATCATATTTTAGTTGAAAATCAACTGTATTCTCAACACTAATACAGTAGAGGAAAAACATGAGCATCTCCTGGACTATTTACCTTATATTGATTTTGTGAAGTGTTTGTACTCCTTCAGCACTAAAGACTAACAAAAGATAGATACAAAGTTATTTTAATTGCTATGAATGCAGCAAAAAAAAAAAAAAACCTTTGATTTCTCAGAGTGTTTTTTTTTTTTTAAGCAAAATTTCTGCGTTGGTGTAAGGCAGATTTTCCAGGCTTCAACAAACCAGATGGCCATCCAAAAATGCGATATGAAATTTTTATAGGAAGCTAAGAGCTGAACCCATCTTAGGGAGAGATTTTTCAGAGATTCCAAACTTTTAAAAATAAATATTACCACAGGATCTTATGTATCTACATTTTGAACTGTAATGAATAAATAAATAGCCACAGTGACAATTACCTAAATTCTATATTTAGAAGGAACAGAACACGTGCAATAAACAATAGCACATTGTGATATTAATGAAGCGCTTGCTTCCTCTAAATGTAGAAATTCAGCAATTATCACTAGAATTGGCATGTATAAAGGTGCCGGTGACAATTTTAAAAAGGCATATTGCTTATCTGATAGACCAGAATGCATGCTTTGGACCCGAAGCATTCTGTTATGAAGCATTCAGTGACACAGTCCCACACGGAGCCAAGCTTATGCTCGGCACAGCGACGGCGCTGGTGGAGAGGAAGAGGTGATTGCAAGCCTTCCTTCTGCTTGCCCCAACTTTGTGTTGGCTGGAGGCCAAGTCAGCCATCAGCACAAATTAGAGTTGCTATAAAGATGTTCTACTTTACACCAGCTAGTTTGGACCCCTGAGGAGAGCACCACTCAGACATCAGAGCTTGTATTGAACTTCAGACCTTTCCCATCAAACCTCCGTCAGGCTCCTTCCCTGCTAAAAGGTATCTGCTTTATGCTGTCAGGATTTTCACCCGGTGCTTTTAGAGCATGTCAGGAAAACCAACAGAGCAGGCCACACTGAGCTGAAACGTCTCTGAGCTGCAGGAGACTTCAGCTGCCCTCTTAAGCTCTAAGGTCACTTTTGGTAACGCTGCAGTGTGGCCAAAGATGTGGCCTGGAGAGCTTGCCAAAGAAATGCCTCCTGGCAGCTTCTGTTATAAACAAGCCGATTCTACCTGCATCTCGGGTCCTGGGCACAAACAGAGCTAAGAACTCTGCAGCCAGCACACCGAACAGTGCCTCTAGAGCCTGCATGTGTGTCCTCAACCCTCTCCATCTTTCATTCCTGAGTGAAAAATATTGGTCTTCCATTTTTCATTAGACTTCTCAGCATAGCCTGGTTTCCTATGACCCTATTCTAATTCACCCACAGAAAGAAAACAGTTAGCAGAATGTGGGAAGGTGCTAATTTACCACCTGGCTGACTACAAGGTCTGAGCTCTAGCTTTCCACCCTATTATGTGCCAAGCAAAGCCAGTCACAGGATGGAGGATGCAGGCAGCAGATGAAGTCTTCCCTCATTCTGTGAGCACTGAGGATTCCAGACTCATCTCCCTGCTCCCCAGCACACTTGCTGCACGGAAAGCACTGCTGAGCTGCTTGGCAAAATTTCCTTAAAGTACACTAACTGACCAGGGAATTTGTGGCACATGGCGTTTCGCTCCAGTGACACCTTCAAGTGGCCAGAAAGCTCCCTTTGTATGTTGGAACTTGGCACAGAATAAACAAGAAAATTAACTACCAAAGGAGTATAGTAGCCATGTTTCTAAATTGCACAATTCAGCTGCTTCAGTCATTCATCAGCATTCAGAATGTGTTTGTTCTGCAATATAGACATAATTGCTTACTGTGGCTCCTCTTGTGCAAATGCCCCCTGGCAGGCAGACACCTGCCCCAGCACCACTACCATAGCTCCTTGCATCCTGTACCTGCTCCACACGACAGTAACTGCTCATGCAGGGGCAAACAGACCTCGTATTACCCTAACTGGTCATGTTACCTTGACTCATAAAGTTTTCTTGACTTTTGCCCCAGGAAGAATCACCAGAAGTTGACTCAGAGGCCTGCAGAGATGTGTTTGCTCCCAGTCAACGGGGAGGTGACGACCATCACACACCATCCGAGTGGGAAGAAAAACTGCTGCACACATTGGGACGTCACAGCACTGAGGATACACAAAAACCCAAGGAGAAGATAACATACAAGGAAAAAATCAGGCAGCAGCCAAAAAGAGATGACTAAAATGACTGCAGCTTGTGCTTCCCTCCTCCAAGACGAAATGTTACCAGAGGTCGCAGTGTACAGGATGCGCTTTGTAGGCATCTACTGAGGCATCACAGTCAGTTTTATAGAAGGAGTGATTGCACTTTTTCCACAGAATTCTTCAGAGATGATGGAATGTGTAACTAGGTCCACATCACTGAGACTTTAAAAATAACAAATCTAACTCTTTGTTAGCATTAAGTCCTCGTGCTAACTGGTCCCATAGAGTAGGCACTGAGAACCTTGCAAGCTCAAAAATCAACCAGATTCCCTCAGTAGCTGTACTGCCTCAGACGTCCCCACCATCATCATCATATGTTGTCTGTCCCCACTAAGAACCAAAGACAGGTGGTCAAAATTATCGCCACAAGGACAGGTGACATGCCACTTTTCAGCTACCTAACATCTGGGTGGCTTCCTCAGTTGGCAAATACAATTTGTCATAACACTTGCTGCGTGGACCCTTATCCCAGCGCTCAGTGCCATTTGAGGTGGTATTGAGTCTGCACAAGGACCACGAAGCAGATACAGAATCCAGCCACTCGGCTCTACTCTTCTCAAGATGCTCTTTGCTCACTCGCCCTCTCGTTGTGTTTTCCCCCCGGCAGCCCGATGACTGTGTACAAAAACATGTAGTTATAAATGAGTACGCCAACTGGTTCTCAACGCCGAGAAGAACAATCAGGCAGAGGAATGCACTGGGAAATGCCCTGCTCTACGCCTTTTGTTCCAGGGCTGCTAATGTGTTTTCCATGAGAATTTCTTCTGCAATGGAAAAAAATAAACATCTTCCCAAATGTTAGGCAAACAATTTATTTATTATTAGAATGAAAGGCAGAAAGGGGAATCTAGAAGAACTTTAAATGATGATTTACTATGCAGGCTGAATATTTTTAAAATGCAGAAGTATATTTCAACAAGAGTCCCATTTGGCAAAAACCTGTGACTTCAAGGCCTTATTGTCCAACTCTTTTGAAATGCCATTCATATTAGCTGACCTGTGATCTGGGGAAATACTACATACTTGCACAGGGATGCAGAATCAAGTCTTTAGTATTAGCAACAGGTCTACACCATCTTAGGGACTCTTCTCAAGACCAGACTCAATGTCTCTACAAAGACGGAGACATAGGCAGTATAAGAAACCCCCGCAAGCATGGTATGTTAAATTTAGCATGCTATCTGGCATGAGGGCACTGATGTTGCCCCACAGGAGGTCATCCAGGAGGTATTCGGCTCTGGAGCAAACTATTCCTGAAGCAGCTCTCCAAGAATGGTTTAGGCTTAACTGTTGTCCAACAGCCTGCCTCCAAACATGAAACAGTGGAGGTAAATGGGGGGTAAAAGAGGGGTGGAGGGTAGACAAGGAAGAAGAAATGGGGAAATAAGCCAGCAGAAGAGAAAGATGGGAAAGAGGAAAGAAAAGGAGTGGTCTGCAGAAATTCTGATGCTAAGGTCCTACCGCTCCAGGTATTTTTCAAAACATCTCTCTAGTAACAGATAATCCATGACACTTGTCTCTTAATCCTCTCAGCATGCCTGAGCAGCACCACAGTCCATTGATTGAAATGCTGCAGCATTGACCATAATCACAATACCAACACCCTGCTACCTACAACAGTCATAGCCCATGAAAAATAAAATCCCCACATACAAGAACATAGACAGGAGGATTAAATTTCAAGCAGCAGTAGCTCTACAAACATGCTATGGATTTACACGCAGCTTTCAAACAAAAATCTTTTCTGCAAGGAGTGCATAGCGGAGGGCTACATAACATCTTTTAGCCTTTCCTCAGTATTTTTGAAGTAGTTTTTTTCCTCTGGCTATTTTCCTAAGGCACAATCTGTTTTTAGGCTGTGCAAACAAAAACATTTTTGCCTTTTTGTTCAGGGGAAGCAGGGCTTGTGGTGGCAGAAAGGGCAGCTGAGGTGAGTACGATTGGTCTCGTCTCTTCTGTGGTGGCATTGTGGTTTTGCTACAGGGACCAGCCAAATGAAAGAATTGTGTGTCTTAATAAATACAGCCCTGTGCAATGCTCACTGTGAACATGTGTGCTGGCCTTATGAGTGAGAATAAAAGGGGTGTACACTGCCCATAATTGATTTTCTTGTGCAGTTGTCCGCACTACCCTGTACCCCAACCACATACCCTTCTGTAGCAATCTCGTGTCATGTAACTGTTTATCATGCGGATTCAGCAAACCTATGCACAGCTGAATTCTTGTGCAAAACTTGATTTATGGTCACAGAATTCATTTTTAATGAACCCTTTCCCAAAATATCAACAGCATGTTTTGATTTCCAAGAGCAGTTTAATAGTGAGGGGAAAAAAAACACATACAAACACACACACCAAAAAAAAAAAAAAAAAAAAAAAAACACCCTCCTTGCTCCTTGACTTAGGAATGCCACAAAGGCTACATTTTCCTCCAGTGTTGAATGTTACAGCACGCAACATCAGCTGACCCTAGTATATGACGAATACCTGTATGTGTAACACAGCTACAGACTTGTCTCTCCGTCTTCCCAGCTGCAGGGCAGACACAGAGATTTTAAGGGTGAAGAGATAAGAGGTACAACTACAACATCTTGAATTGCAGCCTTGAAGGACCAGTAACCTATCAAGGGCTGGAGACACTAGCTACTCTCAAATGCATATGGTCACAAAAATATCACACAGCATTTTAAATTAATGTAATATGTATATAATAAATAATAATAATTAAATGATGTAGAAAACGCTGAATGCCGGGTCTTCTTTGCTACCTTACAATGCTAATGGCCATATATTCATGAAGAACACCTTGAGGTCCAGTCAGGATCTCACATGCTTGATATCATGTGGATTTAAGAGAATGCTTTCTTGCCAGGGAACCACAGTATGTACCAAGACTAAAGTAAATCAGAGCTTTCCCCATCAAAGCTAGCTTGTCCAGAGGAAATATATATATACATATTTTAGTATTATTTTCTTTTGCTTATATTATTTAAGCAAAACATGTAGAATATCACTATGTTTCAGAAGAAAAGTGAGTTAGAAAAAAACAGTAATTTCTCTGTTTGTACAATCAGTGCATTATGTAAAATTCAGCTTGGTTACACCACATCTCAGAAAGCACAGGCAAAACAACTCATTTAACTACTCACTCCCCAAAAAAGAAGCCCTTCTCCCCCTCATCTCTTCCCACAACCAATTAGCGCAGCCTTGCCCTCCTGTGCTGTCTTGGCCCTTCAGCTGTGCAAATTCAGATTGTGGAAGCTGCAGGAAGTTATCCCTCCACATTTTGCCAGCCTAACAAGTGCATCTGGTCCCTGGAGATGGTCACCGGAGCAGGGAGCACACAGCTCCAAGAACAGGACCGGAGGTCTTTTAGCAGCAGTAAAGTATTCAGGGTGAGCATCTCCTCTCTCATCTGCCCATTTGCACAACCACCATCACACACGCACCACCACCCAAGAAATAAAAACAAATTTAGAGACCGTCTATATTTTTTTTCCAAAAGTATTTCCACATGTAGACCACTGTTCCTGCCCATGAAAGGGCTCATCACAGCAGACAGCCGTTCCCAGTGGCGAATTTAAACCAGGGAGGGAGTTGAACCCATCTGAGGTAGCCTGGTCTTTTCACCAAGAAAATTTTTGCTGAGTACCACGTTTTCCTAACTGATTGCTGAGGCCAAAGAAGCACCCATGCTAGTGGAGCCACCATGACAGAGAAGGACTAAGAAGAACAGCCAGCCCTGGTGCTTACCACATAACAGCTATGAATGCGTCATGACAGGGCAGATCAACACCAAGGGTCAGCAAACAAACAACCCTCCATCTGTTAGGACAGACTTAAATGTCAAGCTAAGCAACTGCATGGTAAACATAGCTCGTGTGCATTCGCTAAGCAGAGGAAAGTCTGGCTTCTCTTAGAAATTCCCTGCAACCATATGCAGGTTTGCCTATTGCCCTTCATTCAGAAAGGACCAAAATATCATTCCCTAATTAGACAAATCTGCAATCACTGCATGTATACCTTCAAGCACCAGGCAAGCAAAAACAACACAGAAGTTAGAAGAGGGCCTGGCAGAGGCTCTTGTAAATACTACTACCAGAGACATTTTCTCCTCTCAAAAGTGGTGTTATAGCTGCAACAGAGCATAAAATCAGACAATGACTTTGCAAAAATCAGATCTGACTATGTCTATTTGGAAAAAATGCATCAATTTTGGCCACAAGGCACAGAAACAAGTATTTACTGAATTAAAATTCTCTCCAATGATCAATGATAAAGGAGCCAGAGAATAAAAACTTTAACTTTGCAACTATATTTGGGTCACGTGTTATTATATTATTTCAAATATCTTTAAAAGAAGAATTAACTTGATTCTAGAATATCCAAGGAGCCTTGAAACAAATATTTTGTTAGTTGAATAAACAGCTAACAATAACGGACCATCATTGTACCAGAGGAGATTATGAAAGGATCCATACACGCAAAGCGGAGAGCTCTCATGTGTGGGAACAATAACATGTCATCTTTTAGCCTCGTCCATTATGCGTGACATGCAGTACAAGTGATTTAAAAGTCTGTCTGCAAAGGCAAGGATCATACAAAAAAAGCAGAAAAGTTCAGGAAAAACTGTCTCCATTCTGGTATTCTTTCCTGAACTGGTTGACTGTAGATTCCTGAAGAAAACCTGGATTAAAAACAGGAGAAATCTACAGCTTCTTTCTATTCCAGTTTCTGATGTTTTTCTTTTTATTTTTCATGCTTTCTCTTACCTGTTGATGATTTTTTCCATCTTTTCCTTTTTTGTCTTATTTGCTTCTTGTTTTGATAGATGCCATAACAATTCATGTGCTGAGATTATGACATTTAGAGCAGAAATTGAAATATTTTTTGAATACCTGGGCTCTTTTCTGAGGCACAGGAGTTTTGTATACATTTGATATTTTGGCACATAGAATGTTTGTTATAAAATAAATTGCAAATGTTTAATAAATAATACTGTTTAAAACAATTTCAGCATGGAAAGATATTTGTAAAATGTTTCAGTATGAGTAGTTTAGGGAGAAACAAACACTTGAGAGTTTTTTCTTTCATTACGTAAAGTTGATGTTTCAGTCATGGATAGGTTTTGCTGTCAACCTCCCCTCTCCTTCTGCAGCGTATAACCCAAAAGCAGTATTTGTTGTGTAATCCCTTTAGACCTGGTGATCCAAGGAAAGGAGGTAAGGGGATTGTGCCTTAGCCTGACAGGGAATGAAGCATAGGGCATTTTCTCTCTCTCTGCAGTACCTTATAAAATGCTTGCACAACTGGCAGGCTAGGACTGTTCATCCCACCATGACGTGCAGTGGTTGCCTTGGTTTCTTACCCCTTATAACTACTTCTGCCTTCAAACTGATCAGTTCCATCCAATTTTGCATATCTCCATCCAAACACCAGAGGCTTCTCACTTGGGGTGAAGTATGGGTCCAAACATCCATTGCTGAGCTGGCACTGTTCCATCCTCAGACTAAACTGAAACATAGTCATTAAACTGTGAAGAGACTATGAAGCAAAAGCAAAATCAGCTCAAACATTGGTCTGGTCAATAAGTTATGAATGAAAAAATAAAAAGGGAGGAGGTGAGGGAGACATATTCATTCCATTGTTTCTATGGTTAAGGATTAATTATAACATTCACATGAAACTCCAGAGGTACCATGGAATGTGTTTTTAAGCACAAGTTTTCATTAAAATAAGGAAGCTACACCAGCAACACTGCATCTTCAATGCTTTTGAGTCAGCAGTTTTTGCCAAAGGCCCTTTTCTAATTTCATTCAGGAAAGTCAGAAAGTTACATGTGAGATGAGAAGTGGTTGTAACACCCAGAAACTCATGTGCTGTTTACTTTCAAACAGACTTTCCAATGCAAAGTGCCACGGCTACTTTTGAAAGTGGGAGGTCATCCAGATCCTGGTTCTCAGATGTTTTTAAGAGTACAAATAGGCTTGAAAATCTTGGCTGACAGTGCCTCAGAGCCTCCTTCCAAAATTAAAAAGCACATCCACCTCATGATACTCAAGAAACAATGTGATTGTAGATTTGGGGCCTGAGATGCTGGCCTTCACCCATGATTTACCCCAGCTTTTTGAAATGAATATTACTCTGGACATGGTTTCTACTTTTCTGTAGCATAAAAAAAAAAAACAAAAAAAAAACAAAAAAAAAAACATATGTCACATGAAAAGGAAACCATTACAGGAAAAGCCCTGATGCATTTGAATTGTAGACGCAGTAGGATCATCTGCTCTGGTGTTACTGAATGATTCCCAGCTTTGTCCTTTATACAGTCCTTCTCTCCTCTTTTCTATCTGCTTTTTAGATATAAGATAGTAGTAACAGCAGTCCATCACCTGTACTGACAAGACGACCGAGATTTTTCATTTTTCTTCCCCTGGAAAACTGCTTTCCCACAGTCTCTCCTTCTGCTGTGGTGACAACAAAAATGAAGCATCCAAAGGGTTTACCTCCGTGTCGCAGTTAGACCCATGCAGCTCCCTGGTACTGCACAATTAACTCTGCCCCACAAACACTGCACACCCTATAGCAACACCTCAGCCCTTGTGCCTGATGGATTTGCCCCAGCTAACAGCAGCCCTGCCAATTTTTGAGGTACAGTTACAATCAAGCTTGGAAAGAACATCATCAAAATCAACCACTGCAGGAGGGTAAAGTATATATATATATATTTCTTTTGTGCTGCTTTCAAAAGTATGCAGTCAAAATACCAATGATATCAGTCACTTAGAGCTAAAAACAATATGAGTCTGACATATGTTATGAACTGTTTTGCCATGTTCTAGGCAGTTACAGAATCACAGTATCACAGAATGGTTGAGGCTGGAAGGGACCTCTGGAGCTCCAGCAGGGCCACCCAGAGCAGGGTGCCCTGGCCCGTGTCCAGAAGTCTTTTGAAGATACCCAAGGAGAAGACCCCATAACCTGTCTGGGCAGCCTGTGAAACTGTCCAACACCTGCACAGCACAAAAGTGCTTCCTGGTGGTCAAAGGGAGCTTCCTGTGCTCCAGTTTGTGCCCACTGCCTCCTGTCCTGGCACTGGGACTCCTGTCCTGGCCCAAGAGCCTGTCTCTGTCCTCTTTGCACCCTCCCTTCAGGTATTTATGGATGCTGATGAGATCCCCCTGAGCCTCCCCTTCTCCAGGCCGAGCAGTCCCAGCTCTCTCAGCCTTTCCTCCCATCCCTTGATCAACTTGCTGTCTGTTGGAGTCTTCCCAGTATGTTTGGGTCTGCCTTGTACTGGGCAGCCCAGAGCTGGACACGTTGCTCCAGGTGCAGCCTCACCGGTGCTGAGCGGAGGAGGAGGATCAGCTTCCTCAGCCTGCTGGAGACACTTTGCTCCTGCCAGCCCGCCTCTCCGGCCTGCTGAGCCCACCTGGATGGCAGCGCGGCCCTCTGGTGGGTCAGCCACAGCCTCAGTTCTCTGTCATCTGCAAATTTATCGAGGGTGCAATCTACCCATTGTCCAGATCGTTAATGAAGGTGTTAAACAGGACCAGACCCAGTATCAGCTCCTGGGGTACTCCACTTGTTACTGGCCTCCCACCAGGCCTTGCACCACTGACCCTCTAGGTCTGGCTATTCAGCCAATTTTTGATCCATTTTACTGTCTGCTCATCCAGTTCATATATCAAGAGTCTCTCTAAGAGGATCTTTTGGGGGACAGTGTCAAAGGCCTTATTGAAATCCAGGAAGTCCAGGAAGTCCAATTAATATTTGTGTTTCTCCAACTTTCTCTCTACAGTATCATTTGGGAGGCAAGGGTGAGGGGAAGTACTGGGAAAAGAGATTTCTTTTAAAGCCATTTGATCAAAAATGTCTAACTTATCTCGACATGTAATATAAAATTTTAAAAGCCTGACTGTGCTACAGCATTTTCCAACTACCAGGAACTGTTTTACAAAAAATGACATTGTACTAAACTGAATCAAATGTGAAAACTCTAACAACTTGCCCTCCCCCCACACTCCCCTTTATCAGTTACCTTTTTAGTTTTCAGTATTTGCAAATTAAGGAAAGACAAACTAAGAACTGGAAAATACATTTGGTTTTGAACACGGAATGTAACCTGTTTATTAACAACAGGCAATCTTTCATCTTTGGGATTCAAGATCTGCACAGATTGCGGTGTCACCTCCCGGCATTCCCCACTGCGAACCTTGAGTTCATGGGAATGACCAATACTAATGATCCCTGAACTGTTTCCCACAGCCAAATGACAGCTGTGATTCTTTAGCCCCAGCTCTCCTCCTTCGAGCTGATTCAGCGGTAAATTTATGGCACTTCCTCTGCAGTGTCCCATGCTGGCTTTGGACATTTATCACCCAACCTTATCATTGAAAGATGTGTCTTCCAAATAACTCACAGTCAAGTGCCTACTTCACAAGACCTTGGGTAGCAGGGAAGGCAGGTCTGGTTGTGTTCTCGGGGATGTCTGAAGCCTTTATCTTCTTGTCGTCTTTCTAAAGTGGAGGCTGAGTAATGGTAGAACTTTGTGCAAAATGTGGGGGAAATGTGTCTGAAAACATGGGCTTAGAGAAGTATTGAGCATTTCCAAGCAAGGATGCAAGCAAACAAAAGAAATAACATCTTGAACATATTTCAGGTTTCAGAACTTTACTCTGCCCGTCTCAGAATTCATGGGAAATATTTATGTGCGAGAGCGTCTGCTGGCATAGGACCAGTAAAGTGCTGTGGAGGTTAACAGGAATTATTTAGAAGACGTTAACAAGTCAATCCATAGCAGATTTAGTGTTTTCTATTCTGTTCTTTATCACTGCATTCTGCAGCAAGTAACAATACCTTCTCTACCTTGGTCTTTCCACCTGTGAAACTGACCCTTAAAGTCAGTACAAAATGCAGTCCAGAAATGGCTTCCATGAAACCCTAACCCAGATTTTATCCTGACTGGATTGTTCTTTCAGAAATACTCTGTGGTTTAGCTAGTGCAGTTTTTTAAACCGGTGTGAGAGCAAGGGCTAACAGCAGAAATTTCTTCCAGGTTCAGATGCGGATTTCAAACCCCTTCTCTCTCGTCCTCAAACTCAGTTCTTCCAGGCAGTATTTTATTTTTAAATGAGGGCAAAACCCAGTGTCTTTAACTTCATAACTTCTTGTTCAGAAACTCTAGCAGTGTGTGATAGTCTGGTTAAGAACTGTTTATCCTGCAGCCATGCCAGCAAAGCGATGCACCCTTGATCTTTCCATATGAGCTGTTACACTGAGAGCAGGTTTCACAGCAGGTTCCATGGCACAAAAGACATCATGATGCAGAAATAATGCTCCAAACAGCCAGACGCATTCTCACTTCTACAAATGTCTGAGCAAACATCCGCATCTGGTAGTCTGATTTTTTTTCTCTTGTTTTGTTTTAAAGAAACTAAAATCCTAAGGATTAGCTTTTGAACTTTGCCATAGAGAAGTGCCTCCACCAGCTCAAACAAAAGTGTTGTTGCTTTGGATCTAGCTGGAATTTGGTCACTGAATCACGAGCATAAATCCAACATGTTCTACACTAAATAGTCCATAAATACAACTTTTTTCCTTACAGTAGATGTAAGGATAAGCTTTTCAAAACAAGAACACCAAAAAGTCAACATGTTTTTCAAAGTTCTTTGGACTACATATTCAAAGGCCATTTTAAATTGTGCTGAGGAAAACATTTTTACTCCGTTTTGAAATATCACAAAAATTCTCATTTAAAGTGTTGCTATTCCATCTGGTAGTCAAAATTAGAGAAGTAAATCCTGAGCAAACAAATCAGACTTTTGCACCTCACTCTGTAAAGACAAATATTAAAATTGCAAGCAGTGGATAAATAGAAACATTCTAAAATGCAAATTAATTGTTACCAGTGATATAAGGCCAAGCCAGTAAAGCGTTCTCATTAAGAAGCTTTATGGAGGCCATAGATTTAATTATCAGGGGCAGTTGTACAACTCGTTCTGACCTACTCGCAGCATTTTTGGTTTGCACAGATGGGACATAGTGCTGTCTCTTTCCTCTGTCTGTCTTTTCCGTTTCCCGGAACAGGCAAATTACTGAAATATATGAGTATTCTGCTCTCACCCTTGCTTGTCAGTCTTGACTACAGCATGCTTTCTGCTGGCAATAGAGGTGGAGATAATTTTCAAGGCTGTGAATATCTTATAGGTTTTGTTCCTTAATAATTATTATTCTGCAGTTGGTAAAGATTAATGCAGACTCTTCTCCTTGCTCATTTTCTACTCACAGCAGTACTTGTCCTACATACTTAACCATGTGCTCCGGACATGCAGGGTGGAGGACAAAGACAAAACTTACACAGCTGGCTTAAAAAAATAAGGGGCTTTAAATATTTCACAAAGTGTATGTGGGGTGTACAGCACTTTTCTGTTCACTCACCGGGAAATAGCAAAGTTTGGGGCTGCTGAAAGGACTTACACTATGCCTAGTCTTGTTGGAGGACAAACACTTGTCAGAGGCTTGGCCTGTTTTTTTCCTTGAGAGGAATAGTAATATTGTCAACAGCACATTGCCAAGAAGTCCACAAAGTAAGGCCCTGGAAATTCTTCAATATACTTGTGCAATATCTCAATAGAAAAAAAAAATAATAATAATCTTGTTTATTGGAGTGTGATAACTGCTGGATGGACTTCAGTAATAATGTATGTCATCTGTGCATACAGGCAGGAGCCTCTGCTCCTATCACTCTGGTTATTCCTTTGAGTAATCAGTTTACTGTGACCTGCATTTCTGTTCTGTCACCAGCTGAATGTATTAAAAGATTACATTACTACTCAATCCTTGCAAGAGTTGCCTTACAAATTTTGGACCACCGTCAGCAAAAATTCTCAATTCTGTGTTGTGTGCAAACAAAATCCTAGGTCTTTCATCATCTCCAGGACTTTATTCTTGGAGTAATAATCTTGGATCCCCATCCCCTACCTGCGGAGTGGAAACTTCTGCCTTACATTCCTTTTCTTTCTGATGATAGACAAGGAAGACAGTGAAAAGTACAGCTTTTCTCTGCAGCTCTGTGTAACTGCATAAACTGATTTCTAACCTGATCATTTCTCTTTTATTAAAAAATATATATGTAACTCTAGATGAGTGCCTGAAAATACACTGCCAGCTAATGAATATGTAGGGCTCTTCAGATCTTGGCTCTTCTTGTTTTCCTTTTTTTTTTTTTTTTAACTTTTATTTAAGAGGACCTATCTCACTTTTGTCTCAACACCCTCCTTCAGCCTGTTAGATGCATTGCTTTGCAAAGGGTAAAAGAAAATGCTTCTGCCTGGGCTTACAGCCCCTGACCTGTGCCACACAAAAAGTCAGGGCATCGTTGAAGGTAACAGTTTTCCCACAGAACCCAGTTGTGAACTAGACTCGCTTTTAACATACTTACTTTTTAAAAACAATTTTCTTGACATTGATGTATCCATGTACTTAAGCTACAGTTGGGATCATAGGGAGAATATTTCCTTATTTCCCAGCACTAATGTTCTATTTCTCTTTGAGGCATCATAACTGCATTTTACTTTCACTGATCCTTGGTGCCAGCCAGCCCTAGTTTGCCTAAGTTTCACACAGTGTGGCTGCATTCACTGTGCTAATCTTATGTTACATACATTTTTTTGTCACTCCATGTGTTTCTAATTGGTTTCCCAAGCACCCGCAGCATTACAGCTGCTCTATTTGGCAGCTGCAAGTGCCCACAAACCCCTGTGTCTTCCTGTTCTACACTGTTTTAGGTATTCTCTTTTGGCACTAAAGTGAAAACAGTTGTAATCAGACATAAAGTATAAAAAAAAAAAAAAAAAAAAGGAGTATGGAAATCTTGTGGCTTTGATGTTGCAAGGGGAGAGATGTCTCCTCCTGCATTATGCCTGCTGTCCCACCCCACCCCACGGAAAATGGCATCTCTCTGTGTAATCTGGAGCTATTACAAAAGATTACAAGCGAAATAATCACGGCCAGAGGAAAAATGATCGGGAGTGCACAGGCTGCAATTGCTGGTGGTCAGGGCAGAGCAGAGACAGGGCTGACCACAACAGGCTTGGCTAGAGGCTCTTCACTGCCATGTCCAGGCTTAGGAGCTGGGGCTTGAGCTATCCTGCCAAGCCATGCTTTGCTTTTGCTGTCTGTAAAATGAGGCACTGGACCTTATTACTTTACAGTGGGAAGTGGGAAATGTAAATACTTTGTAAAACACTCAGATTCCTGGATAAAAGGACAAATAGATTACTTTTAAAGTGCTAGGTTTTATGACTAGCAGGTGGGTAAGCACACCAAGGTGTTTCATAAGCTGCCTACAGACAAACAATGCTGAAATGCAGTTGCTTCTGGAGTAGAAGTACACAGTATAGAGAAATGGGGAAACCTATTTAGAAAAGGGTTGTGTTATCTTTCATGCCCACGCAGAGCAGATGGGTCTCACCTTGGCATCTGTGACCCTGCCTGAAAAAAGGTACGATGCTTGTTTTGGCTATCATATCATACAGATATGAAGAGTAGAGCCATGACCATCACCCATGAGCCAAGAAGGTCTAGGTATTTTACAGCCTCTGAGTTGTCCTGAGTGCAAATGTCGTAAAGGTATGGGCAGGCCTTGACCACAAGCTTCAGTCCACATTCAGACTAAGAACCAAACTACCCGACCTGCACGGGTTAAGAAACTATGCTGTTTCCATGTCTGTCCCTACAGTCTTAATGCACTAAGTGCTCCAGTAGGCCCATAAGACAAGTTTCTCAAAGCAAGTGAATAACTACTTGTGTGTAGAAAGGGATGGAGAAAAATAACAAGTGACTCTCAATCCCATGTTCATTTTTCGTGGAAAATCCCAGTGGGATGGACTAAAAATAGGCACTCAGGACAGCAAAATTTTTGCTTAATAAGACAAGGGTGCCCAATCTACACATGTAATCCTTGTAATGTTTCTGCTGAATTGAGCTTTGTATGGGGTAGGAAAGAACTCCTACAAAATATGCTGTTGCATTAATTATAAGTTTTCCATTTGACAGCTTAATTAAGAAAAGAAGAGTTAGTGTAAGGCTTGCAGAATTCGTGATGAATCACACATATTCGTACAGACTTCATTTTCATGTTTCAATTATACACATTCCTAGCTGATGAACAGCAACATAGCATTTTCTGTTTAATAAATGTGATATCTGTTGGAATTGATAACATTAGTTCAGTAATTACTGAGCCATTATTGTCAGGCATCAGGAAAAAAAAAAAAAGTGGAAGGATGCCCTAATTATTAACGTTTAGTATCAGTACCTTAAAAAAAAAATAAATGTGGGGGGGCTTTACCTACAGGCATGATACTTAGCAGAAGTCACTAATAGAAAGTGTCTGTAGACCCAATTAGGAGACAAGGGAGAGAGAAACCATAGCTTCATGACTGAAGAACCAGACAGAGGGTTGGGAGATCTGCATTTAATTCTTGTGTCTACCACAGACTTCCTATGCAGTTTTGGTCAAGTTATCTAATCTTTTTATGTCTCAGCTCCCTATCTGTAATAACATGATACACAATAGTACAATATCCTCTTCTCCCAAACTGTTGTCTCCTCTTTTCAACTGCAGGAGCTTAACTGTCGGGACTATCTTCTTCCCTGATACAACAGGCTTCTAATTTTGCAGGGAACCATCAGATATGCTACCATAGTACAAATAACTGTAAATCTGTCTTTTAACTCACTGGAAAAAAAAAAAAAAAAAGATAGAAAACACCTTCTGTTCTGATACTTAGAGCAACAGCATTACAGGAAAAGAAGGCAAGTATCAGATCAGGTATCCTTTCTAAAACAGTGGTTTTAACAGAACATTTATCATTGAAACTTTCTGTGGAGATTTTTTTTATTTTTTTTTTCCCAGATACGGTAAGAAGACAACAGAGGTTAAAAGTAGGCAATATCTTTCTGAGTAGAGAAGACAGCTAAGAGCTACGGGTGACACTATTCTCAAAAGTTCAGCCAAATCCTGCAGTTTGTTCCCGAAGCACGATGACTTTCTCAGCTCTAGGTATTCAAAATCTGAAAGGGGGGAGCATGTATGCAGATTACAGGGGTCTTTTCCTGATGTCTTTTTTCCCTTTTGCAATAACAGCACCTTGAAATCAGGCTTGGAGGTTTATTTCCCCAGCGGCCGATGCAAAGCCTCTTGCACTGCTATAACGGCAACTGCTTACACGTAAAAGAGGTTTCTGCTATAATTACCCTTGAATGTATTCATAATTATCTCTAACAAGATTACTGATCAAGAGCCTTGCCTGAGAGAACAGCTGGAAATGGCTCCTCATTCAACTTGCTAAGGAGCAGTGTCTGCTTTACTTTACCTCCTCATTGCCAGAGAATGATAATAAACAAAGCACCTGACTCCTATTACCAACAACAACAAAAAAAAATTAAATACATGCTACTCTTCTGACTTGATGAAGTGTTCTAAGTGTTCTGTTTTCATCAGATAAAGTATAAGGACATTGAATATATGGAGCAACACTAGGTGGGCATTTTGTATGTCCCACCAAAAATGACCAAAAAAAAAAAAAGGTCATGGTCTGACATTTGTACAAGAAAACAAGGGATGAAGGAGAAGATGGGAAGATGGCATCTCCGTGACACCTGAAAGTTCGTGGTGCTTAAGGAAGTCTGTCACGAAGAAGCAAAGAATTATCTCCTCACCATTTGGTGCAAATATTTTGGCAGGCACAACAAAAAAAACAGCACAACAAAGGTTGTGAACTCTACCTGCTCTGGTAGGTCATGGTGTTCAGCGCAGTGCTGTGATGCATTTCCACTGCTAGATCCCTTCTCCAATTTATCATCTCACAGCTGATTGTTCCTAGAAATGACTGCAACAGTTCCAGCTGAATGTTTTTGTTTTTCTTTTTTCCCACTGGAAAATGCTGATTTGTCAAAACATAGCAGCTCCATGGGAACAGAACGATTTTGAAGTTCTGGTTGAAGCCAAGGAAATTGGCATCCGTGCCAGTTTTGAAAATCTCTTGTTCGGGCAGGTTTCTAAAATTATCCAGTGTGACTTTCTTCCTGTTCTGCCTCTCACCTGTGAGAGAAAGGCTCTCTTCCCTCCCAAGGGACACCGAGCTCCCCTGAGCCATGGGTTCTCCGATGCAGACTGCTCAGGGCTGGATATGCAGACACCCAAGGTGTCTCTTGGATAAACATTTCTGGAGTTTGTCAAGACTTGGGAAAGTTCAGGAAGAAACGTTTTGAAATTGTTCAGCAAAACAGAATTTCAACTTGTTTTAAACAGAACTGCGGACTTCTTACTCAGGATGATACTTTTCACTTGAGATTTTGTTTAATTTTGAAATTTTCCACTTATTGGCTGAAACCCAGGAGAATATTTATCTCTGTTTTGTAATTCCCACTGAAAGACATTTATACCGATCAAAAATAAGTACACTTCTTCTGACAGGCTTTACCTTAGCCAAGGTGTGGAGAGTTGACCCATGGAGATATCTTCATTTCTCCCTTGGCTATGGAAAGAGCTGGGCCGTTAACTGAGGCTGGACATTAACAGCTTCAAGACAGCTACAATTCAGTGAGATAATCCTATTGCCTAAGTATTTAAAAAAAAAAAAAAAAAAACACCTCTGAAATTCAAAGAGATTAGGCATACTACTGTGGCTGAACACAGGAAAGTTTATTGCTTGTCTTGCTTTGGATCTCCAGTTTCTTCTTTGGATGCAAAACTCAAAAAATAGAATTTGTGATGACAATGAGGGTCTGTGTTCAGTTTAGTTTTATTCACAGCATCTGAAACTATTAACGTAAATCTCATATCAACAATTTCTTGACTACTTAGAAGTACTAAAATGACAGCTCTTTTCTACTTTCCAAAGGCCATCTAAGCGTAATTGCTTCCTTTATATTTAAATGTCAATTTAGCATCTTTTTTTGACCTCCCTTTTGCTTTTATTGCCTCTTCATTGTGCTGAGGCTTTTTAGTGACTTTTTCACACTGTTCCTACTGTGGCCACTTAGTCTGCATTTTTTTGCATTCCTGTTTCCCAGAGAAATGATGTAGTGGGTCAAACATAATGTTTATGGGCTTGAGCTTTAAGCTGCACAGGTTTTGCTCACTTTTCCTTTTCTACACAAGCTAGCAAAGCCACTCTCACAAGTGACACCCCACCTCAGCCAGAGAGAGCAAACTACAAGGATAAAATCTTCCCAGTTCTGGCTATTGCTGCATTAGCATCTGCCAGCACCTGCTCTCCTTGGTGCTGGACAGTGGCTGCTGGACACCTGAAATTTGTCATATTCAGAGAAGAACAGAGCACACCACCGCTGCAGGACCTGTGCTTTCTCTCTCCCCTTTTCCATGTGATGAGCTGTAGTCTAACAGAGAAAAAATAATGGGCTTCTGCTTTCATTCTGCCAGTTCTGCTTTATGAAACAGATTTGTAATACTGTAATTTATTTCTAGACTGTGGATGGTGTGCAGATCTTTAGATGTCTGAAATGAGTGCCAGCCCAAGAACTTTTCCTTTCTATGTAATTCAGGTTCCAGGTTCCTCAGCATCACTAGGACGGCCTGCTTGGCTGGGCACAGGAAAGTCCTCAGCAGCTGTTCTTTAAAACATGAGATGATGATTAGCCATCAGAATAAAAACCACTGCACTGGTCGGTTTACAGAGGTGCAAATTGTTTGCTGGAATGCAATGCCAGCAAGGCAATTTTTTTTAACAACAACCCTAAGAGCAAGGGCCCCCGGGGTGGAAATAAGCAATCAAGCAAAAAAACGGGGCTGAAATTTTGAGACAGCAAGGAGCTTTCTCTTCCCAATGCCTCTGCAGTACATTGAGACCCTGCACAAAACACCAGAGAAAGAAAATGGGCTTCTTTTCCTGTGACCCTCGCACCAGTGCTAATGTGACTACTCTTTATTCACATAAGCATATTTATTCCTTAACATAAGAAAAACTGGGAGACCAGGACTTTACCCAATGTTTTCAGACATGCCCAGCACTAACTCATCTTTCTTTGAATTATTGAACAGTTTTGCTGGCAATCTCTTTGGGATTGGAAGTAAGCAGAATTAAAACCAAACCAATCTACCCTGGAAAACCCATCCTCAGAGTACTGAAGTTACACAGCATTTCATCTAATCACTCTTAATCAAACCATCCCAGACACTCAAGAGACAGCAGAATCAAGCCATTCAAATATTAATGTCTTGGTACTGAGATTAACTTTGTGTCTACATCCAAATGGGTGTACATCCATAAATCCAGAGCAAAAGGAGTATTGTGAGCATTGCTCATCACTTGCTGCAAAAATCCATCAAAATTTATTGAATAAAATTGGCTATCTTTCCCCACAAATTTTCCTCTTTCTGCCGTTAGGCCATCACAGGTCCCACCAAGCTATTACGATCAGTCAGCACACTGAAATGAAATGATTGAAAGGCAACTCTCAGCAGAACTGGAACAGTCCCTTCATTTTTTATTTTCTACTTTCATGTGTGTGAGACAGGGAGAGAGAGCAAGAGAGAGACTATTGAACTTTAAACTTCCTGATAAGCTGTATTGTGGGAAAGTGCCATTTTTAGGTTTACATGAAGGAGCTACCTCTGAGAATGGCCTTTTAGCCTGTGAAAAAACTAGAAACATCCCAGGAAGTCTCTGAAACATTGTAGCACTGTGAGAATTTGTATAAAAATAAACATTGGATTATTTCAGTCCTACTCCCCTGAGAAAATGAGACCAAATTGCTCAGAGCTACTAGTGCAAGCTTGACAGAGAAAGGGAAATTAGCAGCTAATGCCAGGGCTTTTTTTTTTTTTTTTTTTTCCCTTTCTTTTAGATGTATACTAATACTTGGAAGAGCAGGAAAGTCAGGTTGTGCATGTGGTTGAAACAGGCTTGGAGCTGAGACCAAACTCAGGCGGAGAGTGAGCCAAATCAAAAGGAGCACTTTTAAAAGGTGTAAACTGGAATTCACAGAAACATGAGAGCTTGGAAAGCATCCACCAACAGACATGATCCAAAAGCAGACAAATCCTGGTCTCTGGAGTTTGGGGGATTTTTTAAAGCTTTTTGTCGAGCATTTTTCTCAGGAGAAATTAAGATGTAAAAGGCACAAGGAGTCGAGCAGGGTCCCATGTCACTACAAAAGCTTCTTCTAAGCCTGGTCAGGAAAGGCTTTCACTTCATGGAAAAATTACTCTGATTAAACTGTCTTCCCATCACAAAGGTCTGAGAATCCTACATGGTAATAAACCCACATTTTATTCGTCATTGCTCCCAGGACTAATAAAGGATGATAAGAAAGAGCACAAGATGTTGTGATTTCCATAACTACTGGCAAGTGATAAACCCAAGGAAAACTATGTAAAGCAAGGAGCAGAATGTCCAACAATGTTCAGATATTCGGGGATATCTGAAGTCGTAATGCTGAAAATACATGTGTAAGAGAAGTAGAATGAAGGAGTCTCCTCCACAGGGACATCTCCACAGCTGCAGACTGCTCCACAGCATTGAGTGAGATCAAGCAACTGCTTCCTGGTTTTGTAAAACCAGGTTTTGTAAACCAGGCTTTGTAGCTGGTCATGTAACAAACACACGTTTCCCTGAGGTGAAGCACAGATGGGAATTCCCAGCGAGCCTTGCAAAAGGACTGCAGAAATAGTTGCTGCCACCCACATCTCTTTCTACAAAAATGATTCCAAGCAATTCGCAGGTAGCAGGAGACGGGATCTTGTCCTTCTTTTGCTGTCGCATTGGCCAATGAGGAAAGGCAAAGGCAAGGATCTCCAATGATAATAAAATGAAGGCAAAGAAGAGTTTTCCAGACACATGGAAAAAATAAATACCTTCAGAAACAGGAGAAAAATATATTCTACATTTTTAGCTTCACTGCCCAATCAAGTTAATAAAAAACTCTGAAAAACCACTATACAACAGTATGATATCTACAGAGAAAATTCAATATCTGCTGCCATTAACAACATCATTAATAACAAATGTCTGTTTAATTACTCTTGCTAAGATTAAAAAGGCCATTATTCTTGTAACTTGAGAAATTCATTAGCTGGAAAGTCTGTTTAATGCCAAATGCACCCTCCTTAAAGGCACAGGGTTTAATACTTGAAGGTATTTCTGACATTCAGGCACTTGTATTGCTTGAAGATGCACTTCCCAGCTGGGTTGAAGTTCATGCTGTGACAATGATCAAATGCCGTTACATTTCTGAAACCTAGATGAAGTTACAGGACAGTGCATAGTACTGTCTTTCCCCTGGGGCCGTTAAAAGTGTAGGGCTATCAGAAGTTCCTAAATCATTGAGGACCCTTCCTCCGTCTGAAGGGAAAAGAAATGCTTCTTAAAATTGGGTTTAGATAGGTGTGTCCCTCAGAAAATTCTGAAAATGTAGCCCTGTAAGCTAACCTATACAACTCAGCTTTCTCTCATTATGTGCTGAGAAGGTCTTGCACCAGCACTGTGAACACTAACTCTTGGGATATGAAAGGTGCACCTTCTGAAGGCTTGCTACACCTAGCACTTGTGTTTGCCTTGCTACCGAAGAGAGGAAAATACAGCAAATGCAGTAGGCCCTGTTAATGCGGCCCTTTGGCTGATGTCCATTTTTTAATGGTACTAAACTCTTAACACACATTCCATCTCCAGAACTGAATGTGGTTATATAAACAGGTACAAACAGAGCAATTACCTCCTTCTGGAACACGAAACACTATACTCCACCAGCATGCAGGGCAGGCAGAGGATCTGGCCTGTGGCAGAGACTGAAGTGGAAAGGTAAACACGTTTCCCACGTCTGAGCTCTATGGAAGGTGCAGAAAGGCTACAGAGAAAAAATATTGAAGTTCACAGCAACAGCAAACAGTGATGTGTTTAGCACAGTAATTCACTCTGACAGAGGGAAGAGGCTGAGTAGCGGAGTAGCATCCCAGCTCCAAGCCCCTCCAGCTGGCTGAGCTCCATGTCGTGCAGGCCTGGACGCATCCTGCTCTGGGACCACAGTGCAAGGCAGTCCGAAGCATACTGGAAAGACTCCAACAGAGGACCACCGCGATGATCAAGGGACAGGAAGAGAGGCTGAGAGAGCTGGGACTGCTCAGTCTGGAGGAGGGAAGGCTCAGGGGGATCTCATCAATGTCCATAAACACCTGAAGGGAGGGTGCAAGTAGGACAGAGCCAGGCTCTTGTCAGTGGTGCCCAGTGCCAGGACAGGAGGCAGTGGGCACAAACTGGAGCAAGGAGGTTCCCCTGAGCACCAGGCAGCACTTCTGTGCTGTGCGGGTGGCTGAGCACTGGCACAGGCTGCCCAGAGGCTGTGGGGTCTCCTCCTGGGGGATCTTCAAAAATCACCTGGACACAGGCCTGGGCACCCTGCTCTGGGTGTCCCTGCTGGAGCAGGGGTGGGACCAGATGAGCTCCTGAGGGCCCTGCCAGCCTCAGCCATTCTGTGATTCTGTACAAAAAAGGGAGACGTATCTAGCCGGGGGGGGAAATGGATCTTTCAAATAATGTGAACAAGGTACCTAAATGACAGGTATCTCTAAAGCTATGCTAAAGAAGACTCACTCTGTGCTGAACTTGTTCTTGCAAGGTCTTGCTAACCACTGTCCATGCACCAATATACAATATCTTATACATTTCACAAGAGTTGAATTAAATATCAAGTTTAATTCATCTGTAATAATGGGTTGAGGTGCATTAGAAAATGCTAAAATTGCAAAATTTACTCTTGTGGCCAGGGCAGGGGCTTACCCTCTTTCCTTTCTTTGTCAGAAAATGACAACCTCTGAAGAAGTTACAGGCGTCCCCGCTGCTGTGGTCATTGGTACAATGATAACAACAAACTGTGAGTTGCAGTGCTAGTGGATGTGATACCAGCACAGCAAACTGAGGTTTAGTAGCCACATTGTAAAAATGTTATTAGTATCTTGTATCTTAAGAAGATCTCAGAGCCACCAGACACGGATTTTGGTCACATTTGTTCTTTTTATCTGTTTCTGCCAGAGGCCTTCTCCCACAAACAGGACTCTAGCCTTTTTATGTTGTTATTATTTTAACCCTGAAACATTTCTCCCTTGCTGGTTCATCCCCAAACCATGCTTGTTTGAAGGTGAATCCATTTTTTCCATCATGACACCTAGGTAGCTCACCTATAGCAGAATATAGTTAGTTTTCCCTAAAAATTAAAGTTCACACCAATGGTTAACATTTACTGCTCTGGAATAGTCCTTACAGATGACACACTGGATGCTTTGACATAGCAGAAGCAGAAAGACTTGAAATTATGAGAAAGAAGTTGTCGGGGGACCTGACCAGGCGTTCTGAAAGTCTATTAGTTTGGCTCCCAAATACGGTTAAATTTGCCTTGCCCTATTTATAGATGTTCAAAAGCTTTGAATTTTACAGTCCCTCTCCAGTAACATATAAAAGTGTCTCCTTCATGTTGGGCACCAATATGTGAATGTCTACCACAAAGTCACAAACATCTGTTAAAAGAGCTTTTTATAAGCACTTCTCCCACATTTCTAGGTCATGCAAGAAGGTACACTAATTTAGCATCAAGAGCAGTGGTATTGTGGACCAGTAATTATGTTAATACAGATAATGATATGTACTTGTATTACAGATGCTTTTTCAGAGTTAATTTTATAGTCAAGCAATTGCTTTGCTCTGTTTAGCTTTGCATTTGGATAGCAAATGAGGTAAAATGACAACCATCATTTTGGTCAGTCAGGAGTGCTACATGAGAGAAGTGATGTGTTGTCTGCAAGCGGAGGGCCTTGAGCATTTTCTTCTCAGCTCTGTTTTTTCCTGCCTGTCATGAGCCCTAATGACTGGCTTTGAAATGCCATGCCCAGCCCATTACATCTTTTTTATCTGAGAAATGCTACAACAGAAGTAAGAACGGAGCTTGCTGAAAGACAATGCAGCAAACTAAACCACTGTTGTTGAATTACAGTTGTCAACTAATTTTTGGAACAGATGAGGTGCACCCAAGCCTTGATGTGTCCATCACAGAGCTGAGCTGTGAGGGATGCTGGCAAGTGTCTTGGGTCCAGGTGGATGGGTACGAGCAGCTGTAGGGCCCAACTCATTTGAAAAAATGGGCATACTGTGCACATTGCTCAAGCTTTCATACATGGGGAGCTAGAACGAGCACTGCTCCTGAGCAATCAGTCAGCTCTTACATCAAAAATGGGAAAGTCAGGGTGCTTAGGCTTCTTTTTTAACTTTTAGAGCTTAAACCCAAACACGATTAGTAGATACAAAATCTATCTGCACTTTCACAGTCAAAAGTGCACTTCATTAAATACGTGAAATATCACAGAATCACAGAATCCTCTAGGTTGGAAGAGACCTCCAAGATCACCGAGTCCAACCTCAGACCTAACACTAACAAGTCCTCCACTAAACCATATCACTAAGCTCTAAATCTAAACGTCTTTTAAAGACCTCCAGGGACAGTGACTCAACCACTTCCCTGGGCAGCCCATTCCAATGCCTAACAACCCTTTTGGTAAAGCTCTTCCTAATATCCAACCTAAACCTCCCCTGGCGCAACTTTAGCCCATTCCCCCTTGTCCTGTCACCAGGCACGTGGGAGAACAGACCAACCCCCAGCTCACTACAGCCTCCTTTAAGGTTCGTGTAGAGAGCGATAAGGTCGCCCCTGAGCCTCCTCTTCTCCAGGCTGAACAAGCCCAGCTCCCTCAGCCGCTCCTCGTAAGACTTGTTCTCCAGACCCCTCACCAGCTTCGTTGCCCTTCTCTGGACTCACTCAAGCACCTCGATATCCTCCTTGTAGCGAGGGGCCCAAAGCTGAACACAGTACTCGAGGTACAGCCTCACCAGAGCCGAGTACAGGGGGACAATCACTTCTCTAGCCCTGCTGGCCACACTGTTTCTTAAGCAAGCCAGGATGCTGTTGGCCTTCTTGGCCACCTGGGCACACTGCTGGCTCATAGTCAGCCGACTATCAACCAATACTCCCAGGTTCTTCTCTGCATATGTGTAAGCATAATATAAAGGAGAAAAAGTTAGAAGTGAAAAAGCATGATATTGCCACATCCTTCTTTTCTCAGGAGCAGTATGGTTACTGTACATACCCAGCTATCACACACTGGGTTAAATTAAGCTACAGTACAAACAAAACCAGCTTTACTGATAGTACCCCAGGGGTCAATCTGGCCCATCACATGCTAATTACATCCCTGAAAATTAATACCTGTGTTTTTGTTGTTGTTTTGTGTTTTGGGTTTTTTTCGGTTGGTTGGTTTTGTTTTGTTGTTGTTGTTTAAGGTAAATAGCCTTTTCTAAAATTATTTTTATGGAAAACAGGTTTCGTTTGCTTTTTCAAGAAAATTACATATTTGCAGAGTTCCTGGCCTTTTTATGCTGTTACAAGTTACATCTGTTTTTCTCCATTGGCGTTGTCCAAGCCAAATTTAAAGGTAAAGCTAATCCAGAGCAAGCCGAAGATCTGACTGAATCCTGTAAGCCCAGGAAAAGCCAAGCCACAGGGAATATTTAGGCAGGAGAGAGCTGCCCATAGCCTGGTTCTGCAGTCCCCTGGAATGCACCAGGATCGGTCCAAGGCCTGGAGGAGTCCAGGGACTCCTGGCTGCAGCCACCTCTGCTGAAGCATGTTTTTCCGGCTTGCTTTCTCCTCATCCCTACCTCAGAAGGGGACCAGAGAATAGAGTGCAGCATGGACATGAGCCACCAGCCCCAGGTTAGGATTTCAGCATCTCCCCTCTCCAGCGGCCGCCCGTCGAAGCCCAGTAAGGTTATGGAGAAGGATGGGCAAACTTCCTGAGGCTTGGGGCTCGGCAAGCACTCTGCAAAAACAGCTTCTGCCCACAAATACCTCTTCCTTCAAAACCAAATACCTGCCCCTGCTGCCTCTTTTTTCAGTGCTTTTTTCTGCTTGTTTGTTTCTTATTAATTGGAAGACTTTTTTCCACCCCCTGTTAAGCTAGGCTGGCAGAACAGGGTCATCTGTGCATTAAGTGCCCAGCCATATCTCTGATTCACTTTTCTGTTGTATTTTTTTCTCTCTCTCCCTGTTCTTTGCTCTGTAATTTCGTTGTCTCTGGTATAAATAGAGAGTGTGAGATTGCTAAGCAAAATTCTAGCCCCAAAAAAGAGTTTTGCAACTGATTTCAGTGAAAGCGAAGAAAGAATAGATATTTATCCCTTGGAAGAAGGCATAGTATTAGCTATATAAGTTTTAATGTAACCTCTCTGTTATTTGTAGTGATCTGGCATAAAAACCAGCTGCAGGGCAGTATTTATGTGTAAAACCTTATTTTATCCCACGATAAGAACCCCTGGCTAAGACACTTGAATGAATGCTCAGCATGAATTGCAGCCATATAACTGAAGGAAAGACTTCTGTTTCTGCCTCATGTTACTGTAGCTGTAGTATTTGAACTTAGTGTGTTTCTTATACCTTCCTTTCAAAAGGTAGATCAGATGCAGGTAGAGATGAAAGAACTTAAATAGCCAAAGAAATGTTTCACTCTGAAAAAGTTCATGCTGAAGGAGCACCTAGAAGCAATTTATTAAATAAATGGGCTGATGCTATCTCTCACACTGCAGACATTAGTGTATGTGTATATGTGTGCACATATAAGCAAGTCTCAAGGCAGTGTGAACAACTGCAGATATAACTTGTGATTGCACTGCTGTTCTGTGGAAGATTTAAACTTCCCACCAAAACGCAATCCCTTCTACCACTGTCTCCACTGTCTACCACTGTCTCCCCATTTTGCTTTCTAACACCATCACCAGAGCCTGGACAATGGAGCTCTGCAGTCCTTGCAGGGATGTGACAAAGCCCAGAGGCCAGCCCCATGTGCTGGGATGGCAGGAGGCTGCAGAGCCTCTGTCATTGCCCCTCGGGAGGCTTGTGTCCTTCCCATGCCTCCTCTCTCACCTTGCTCTTCTCTGTGGGCTGCCCACCAAGCCCACAAGCCCACCAAGCCCACCAAGCTCCCCAGCAGGGCCCTTTTGCAGTAACCTGCCTCCAGACACTGTCTGGCACAAAGTTTAATTGTTTGCAGCATCATTTCAACGGATTGTCTCTCTGCTTTACCCAAAAGCAAGATTGCAGGAATGGGACTGATAATCACTTTTCACTTTGTTTTCTTCCTTTTTTTTTTTTTTTAAATAATAAATTGCAAATCAGGCTCACAGAGCAAAAGTTACAGTCATAGAACTGACCAGTCACACATGTTTTTTTTATCACTTTTCCACTCACTCGCTCTTCTGGTGTTTGCTGAGCCCTGCTTTGTGCTAGTAACCTTCTTGGTGGATGCCAATTTTGTTTAAATAGCAAAGAAAAGCCATGTTGTATGATTCTCACTTGTAATCTAAACAAATTGCAAACTAGTTTTTCATAAACAGGACCATCATTCTTCCAGAAAGTGAGAACCAAAAGGTTTTGCCTTAAAGTAGCAGCTCCTGGATTCGCTCAGACAGAAGTGTCCTATTCATTAGGATAAAACAATAACAAATATGAAGACCACACTGCCTAAACATTGTTTTTCGTGCCATTTGGAGGTGTAAGTGGTGCAACAGAGATGAAGTCAAAACGACTCAAATTTTAGGATCATATTAGGAATAAATGTGCTGCTTTTATGATCTTAGTTTTTCCACATTCTAACTAGCCAGCTTACTTTTCAATAATCTTTAAACTAGTTTTTCTTAACCTTTTTAAAGATTATTTAAAATAGACTCAATAATTTAAAGTTGAGCCTAAATTTATATGAAACACCTTCTGTGCCTATTGCATTCCGGTCCCTTTTTTTTTTTTTTTTTTAATTAAGGAGATTCTAGCAGTCATTTCTGACTGCTGTGGCATCGCTCTGCAAATCCTTTCTGCAGCTCTGCTACACTGAGGTTCATTTGTGTCATTCAAATCTTTGCTCTTTAAATATCCTCTTATAAATTTATTATGGCAATACGTTCATATCTTTAAGTTTAATCTGAAACTTCGATAACAAGCAGGAGATGGAATAAATGAGTAGAAAGGAGACCAGATAAAAATTAAAATACTATTCTGTCATTGCCCGTATAAACTATTAGGGACACTGACAGGATGGTATTTTAATTTTGTCCTGCTCTCCCCCTCTTCCTCCACCCTCCCTCTCTCTTCCATCTTCAGCTTGTTAGCAAATCTTCTGATGAAGTCCAGGAGGATGGTAACACATGCAACATGCTGGGGAGATCTTTAAAAAGCAGGAACGTGAATGACACAGGTAAGCATCAGCGTGCTACAACCCAGCAGAAAGGGCCTTTTCTTTCATTAATTAGCCATCCTGGCGATCCTTGCAGAAAAACACCCCTGTTGCGTAAATAACAATAATATAACGACAGCATTTAACCCCCTCTCCCTGACCTCCGTGGAGATTCACAGCGATATTATGCGATCAATTGCTTATTCCACAATTACTAACACGTTGCAATGCTGCTGCAGAAGCCATGGGCAGGCCGGTTTCCAGCCCTCTGCAAAGCAAACAGTCCAGAACTGCTTCCCCCCCACCCCGTAACTAAGAATCCGAGTGTTGCTGGATTTTTTAACATGCAGGTATGACTGTTTTCTCTTTTCTTCAGTTAAGGGAGAGAAAAACAAGCCTTTTTTCAGTTTTCTTATTTGTTGAGTATCCAGGTAACAAACTACTTAAAATCAAGCAAACAAAACTTGATAATTGGCCCCTATCCCCATCTGAGCCGCAGAAGGATGTAACCATGGCAACGTGTAGTTTAGAGCAGACCATTTCGTGTACCTTTCAGAATTTAAGCTTGTGAGAATCTATCCATTCCTAAGTAGAATTATCACTCCGGGAGCAGTTTGTTCTTTATTTTAAAGGATGGTTAAAGCCAGGTCCAGGAATAGTCCTTCACAATGTGTTCAGGTACCAGGGAGGAAGAAGGTGAAGCCGACACAGATGCACACATAAAAAGGAAAATAAAAACAAAAACCAAAAAATTAAAAAAGTTCCTCTGGGCTGGGGAACAAACAGAAATGGGCACTGGAAAAGACAATAATTAAGGATGAGTCAAGCACAGCAGGTTGTCAGGAAGTTCTGCTGCAAATGTGTTTTCTCATGAGCTAAAAAGCCTGGAACAGAGCTAGTCATATCTCAGCCCTAAGGTCCAGTGTCCCCTTCCTTGCTTTAGGTAACTATTACTGCATGTATATATATCCTTAAAAAAGTAGATCTATGGAAAGAAACTAACAGAAAAGAAAGAAAGAGAAAGAGAAAGAGAAAGAGAAAGAGAAAGAGAAAGAGAAAGAGAAAGAGAAAGAGAAAGAGAAAGAGAAAGAGAAAGAGAAAGAGAAAGAGAAAGAGAAAGAGAAAGAGAAAGGGAGAAAAAGGAGAGAAAGAAACAAAAGAAAGAAAGAAAGAAAGAAAGAAAGAAAGAAAGAAAGAAAGAAAGAAAGAAAGAAAGAAAGAAAGAAAAAGAAAGAAAGAAAGAAAGAAAGAAAGAAAGAAAGAAAGAAAGAAAGAAAGAGAAAGAAAGAAAGAAAGAAAGAAAGAAAGAAAGAAAGAAAGAAAGAAAAGAAAGAAAGAAAGAAAGAAAGAAAGAAAGAAAGAAAGAAAGAAAGAAAGAAAGAAAGAAAGAAAGAAAGAAAGAAAGAAAGAAAGAAAGAAAGAAAGAAAGAAAGAAAAGAAAGAAAGAAAGAAAGAAAGAAAGAAAGAAAGAAAGAAAGAAAGAAAGAAAGAAAGAAAGAAAGAAAGAAAGAAAGAAAGAAAGAAAGAAAGAAAGAAAGGAAGGAAGGAAGGAAGGAAGGAAGAGAAAGAAAGAAAGAAAGAAAGAAAGAAAGAAAGAAAGAAAGAAAGAAAGAAAGAAAGAAAGAAAGAAAGAAAGAAAGAAAGAAAGAAAAAGAAAATACCCAGCATTGTAATAGGGAAACTTCTTAATCAGGAGGAAGGAGGAAGGAGGCTCTAAGGAAGATAAGTCAATTTAATACTTTTGTGCATTTTTTCCCCATTACATAAGGTTTTCTTTCTTTTTTTTTTTTCTTGTATCTATATAATCTAACCATGACATTTTCCTCCATCCCTGTTTACAACAAATACCTCAGTAATGCTACTGACTGTATTCATAGAGCTGAACATATTATTTTGCTTTCTTCCTGCATCCCACTAATTAAATTTTATTTTTTAATGTAATTAAGAGTTTGTCTTGAAATCCATCCTGCTAATGTGAGTTTTTTGTTTTCCTTCTGAAACGGAAACTACAAACACAACAGATTGTAGCTGTCTCTTTTTACATAAGACAAGTCGCATTGTTTAACCAGAGCCTGATTAGGCAAATCAAGTGACATGAGAATGAGTGGTTGCATTGAAGAGGTAATATGCTACACAAGGCAATGCTCAGAAATATCTTGACATGGAAATCTAAAGGCGAGATCTGTGCTCAGATTTGAAAGGAATTAGATTTGAATCAGAATAAAAATATTCTAGTCAGAATGAAGCATATTCTATTCTCACATATTATCCTTTTACCCTCTGCAGTGCGTGAAAGGGAAAACCATTATATATAAGATCTTTTTCAGGAGGAGATATCCTTTCAGTGGACAAATTCCAGATCTGCTGCAGGGCTCTAAGCCTGGAGGCCAGTTGGGTTACTGGGTGGGGTATGTGGCAGGGAAAACTGCATCACAATCCGGTATCATAAAATGTAAGGTACACAGAAAAATTCTCTTGTGACAGTACAACAGTCAGAGCTAGTGCTGCTCACAGGGAGTACACATCACTACCCCTAATTAGCACATTGCATCCCTTCTTTTTTTCCTTTTTTTTTTTTCCTTTTTTTTTTTGCAATTGGTTCTATCCCAGATATAATATGCATCTTTCTAAACGTAAAGTGGTAGTTTACCATAAAAAATAAATTGGTTGGAGGAATTTACATTTAGAGGTGGCCTACAGTCAGTTTTGCATTTTGCATGATATCTAAGATTACGTTTTAGGCCTCAATAAAAATGAATTGTCTACACCATTTCTCTAATTTCATGGTGAAACCTAAAATAGACCATCTGGTTAGATTATTATCACTGTGCGCCTACCAGTTTTACTGCCATTACCATTGCTACTACTGCCATCACCACTACTATTTTTTTTTCAAGGAATAAGCAGGATTTTATTTATCAGCAAATAAATATTGCTTGCTGTTTAATTTTATCCTCAGAGAATTTTGCATCTTGCAGACTTTGATAGAAATATAAGCTCATTAACAGAATATTTTTTAACCAGACCATTATGACTTCATTTTGAATCAAAGCTCATTAAAACAATTATAATCAAATGTTTCATTTTCTTTTTCCCTTGTGAGGAACAGCTGAAAAGGTTATGTTTGTTTTTCTTTATCTGAATCTCTAGGGCTATATAAACAGTCTACATGGACTTGTTTGTGCTCCTTTTCCTATACATTTCAGGGTTTTCTCTACAGAGTATATGTGAGCTCTGTTCCTGGGGTCATCCACAAGTTGTTGCAGCACAAAGAGCTGCAACCCTGACCAGATGAAAATCAGCACCAGTTTTTGTTTTGGTGACTGGCTCATCACCAGTGGTCCAAAAAGCAGCAACCTCGTATTGCCACATCCTGGACAGGCATTTGAGACTGTGTGCAATGGAGAGAGAGCTGTGAGGTGTTTTCCTTCCCTTTCTCCACCTGGGTGGACAGGCACACTGTGAACTCCTCTGGTTGCTTCTGCATCCGCACAAATGGAGCTGGGACTCCTCAACCTCACTGTCCATATTTGGTACATTACACGTGGACAGTTGCGTGCTGCAATCACTTAGCACTCACCCTGTTGAACCTTAACATTCAAAAAACATAGTGCTTAATTCTCTGCTGCAGAAAAATATCTCTTTTTCTTTCACACAGTCATATAATAACAACATCACTGTTGTTGTTTGAAATAAGCACTGAACTGTGTTTTTGGTAAAGCATATTTCTATTAAGCATGCCATAATTCATAACAAAAATGACCAACTCCAATTAAAAACACCTTTACAGTCAAAACTTAGTAAGTCTATGTACCGATGAACATGGAATTGAAGGATTTTCTACAGAAAGAGCATTACCTTCATAAGGAAAATGGTGATATTTTTTTTTCTCTGAAATAGTTAACAAGTACACAGCATTTACAAGAAACAGGAATATCCATTAGCTACAGGAAGTCCCACATCACTTATTCCAACATCAAACTTTAATTGTCTTTCAGTAATGAGAAGAAATGGCCTCAAAGCTGATGGCTCTGTGTACAGTATTTTTCTCAGGAAGGACAGACCTGCCTGTTAGTATTGAAAATACAAATCTTGTCTATCTTGATAGAATTTTTCTTTAGCCGGCTATAAACTACATTCTCATGCAAACAATCATCCAGTGCAAGGCAGATGTGCAAAGATATATAATGAGTAGCCACCAGTGATGCAAACATTAAAAGAAATATGCCAACTTAAAAAAATGCATAATTTTTCTTCTAGTAATTGACCTAGAAGTTGACCTCCAATTTTGAAGGAAGAGATACAATGCAAAAGGCTATAATTTGAAGTAAATAATATCTGGGTACTTTCTAGAAGCCAACTTATTAATGACAGACACATTTCTGGAAGGTTGACATTCCCCATGCAGACGTTTATTTCTCCAGAATTCCCAGTGCCTCATTCAAGCCCACTCAACCTTTCAACAAAAGAGAAACATCAAAAGTCCCAGCATTCAGAGGACTTTGTAGCCCAGTTTTCTCTTGCCTGCCATCCTTTGTACCCCAAAATGTTGGGTTTTCCTTTGCCATTGGGCCTCTGCTCAGAAGTGTAAAGGAGCTTTTCATCCAGAGTGCCAATGGTTAGAGCAATCCCTTGGTCTAAGGGGTTGAAAACAAAATTTTCTGAGCTGTAAGAAGAGCCTAGGACACTTGTCTTCCACCCAGGTAAAAGAGACAATACATAAATGGGGACAAAGTCAGTGTTTTTTCAGTACCACGTAGGAGTGAGTTGTTCTGTCTGCTCTCCCAGAGCCATTAGGTGTCCTTTTCTAATTTCCAATTTATGGACCATTTGCTACTCAGGCACAGATTTTAGAGCAAAATCTCTCAGCAGTAGGTAGAAACGTCTTTCACAACATCCTCTGAATGAGCATATTCAAGGTTCACTTACTACAATGTGCAATTCCACAATTTCATGTTGCTAGTTAACTTTGAATGCCCTATAAATCAGGATGACTATGGTCTTCTTTTTCCTTTTTTTTTTTATTTTTTTAATTTTTTTTCCCATTTTCCAGTGTCAGGAGAGACCAAGGGATTTCAGAAACACAGACAAGGACTGCATATCACTGCATATTAATGGAAATGGGAGCTCTGCCCATTCTAGGTTGCAGCATACCTGTCTGCTTCTCTGTAGACAGCTCTTACCATGAAGACACATAAAAGTCAGATGGGCAAGCAATACAGCACCTAAGCATTAAATAATTCCCCATCTCTGGAAACTCAGATAATTCTGTATCATAAAACATAACAACAACAACAATAATAATAATAAATGTTAGGAGTGCTGTCACTAACTTAAAAGGGAGGACAGTCTGCAGTTACAGTGCCATTCCTTAGATCATTTCAAAATGGAGGCCTGCAAACCAATGCACATTAAACTTATTTCAGATTTGAATCAGTTTTGCTGACAGGCCAAAGCTGTCAGCTATGTTGTCAGTCTTCCTTGGTAGGCTGTCAGGGGTGGAAAGAAGTACAGCAGGACGGGGGACAGAGGGAAGTGAAGAAATAGAAATTTTGGAATATCAGCTCTCCTGCCCACACTAGTCCTTTCCTTGGTCCTTCCTAGTTGAAAAGCTGCTTGGCAGAGAAAACATGGTTATGAGATGTGAAAAATAATCATACTGAACTTTTGTGCATGTGCATATTTTAATTATTTTCTTTAAAATCTGTTAGTTAGGAGGAGCAAGCATGACCCTTGTGTCAAGTCTGGTCTGTACCTGGAGCATTTGGCAATGGCTGCAGAGAAGAACTGTTTTTTTCATGGCAGAGGGAGATAATGTTTTGTCCACACTCCTGCAGCTTCCACCCTACATCTCAACTGTCCACACCATACTCACTCACTGCTGCCAAATGCAACTCTTGCCTGTAGAAAGACAAAGTTTTCCCCTCTGCAGGAAGCTTTGCCTGGAGGATCAGATCTTTAGCAACAAAAACAAATGAGTCAAAAATCTTTTCTTTATGTTTTTCTCCTTGTTTCTATTGTTAATTACTTGCTTAAAGGAAGGCAGCAGGCAAGAAAGAAGGGACCTACTCACAGATGCTGAGATAATTTTAAATTGTAAAATGAAGGCATTATGGCCAAATTCAGACATTCCAAACTCATGAATCAGGCTGTACAAGCCATGAGATAGTCTTGAAATAATGATCTTTTAAAATTAATAATAATAATAATAATAATAATAATAAGGAATGTTGGGTTCTCTCAACTGCCTCCTGGCTTTGTCATCTTTAAAGTACATAAGAGTGCAAATTTTCAAATTTTCCTCTTTCTTTTTTTGAAAGGAAATCTGAGATTGTTAAAATACTGCATGATACAAGGAACTTAGGTTTTCAAGAAAAACATCAAACATTGCCAGACTTCTGATAACATCACAAGAGCTGGCAACAAAGGAAAAGCATCTATACATTGAAATAGTCTTTCCCAGGCACTTTAATAAGACTTACACATTTTATATTCTAGCTGTGCTTTAATTAAAACCAGTTACTTTCTTTTGTTTGAAATAGCTTAAACAATTCAGCACTTAAAAAAGAAAGGAAAGAAAATAGAAGAAAGAAGCTATCTGGATGGGTTTCTAATAGTGGGTGTAAAACTAGTCAGAATCAAAATTTATTTCTACGAATCATTTCAGTGGGAAAATAGAACCTCCAAAGTGTGTATTCAATTAAGTATCATACCAAACCTTTGTAATCCTTTTGTTAGACCTGGCTAGTGTCTATGTACATTGTTAGTTAAACATAACAATATCATAATCATAATTAATTCCTATTTCTCATGAAAAGTTGACTCCAAGCTAAACCACTGGGGCTCTGCATTTCTGTGGGTACTTGTAATTGCCTGAAAGCAAAAGCAAGTTTATTATTATAGATTAAATTGCAGTCAAATATTAACTTATGAACTCTCTTCTGACTTCACAAGATTGTGTGACATTTTTGCCTGTTATCTGAAATCCTTAATAATGCATTAGATGAAAGAAATTTCAGAAGAATTTGTTTGAGATTTCTTCTTTGGCTTCATCTGCAGTTCTCAATGAGCAATGCATCATCCATACACATTATAGAAATTAGAGTCTGCATTCCATTATGCATTCAGACATTTATAGCAGAATGATAAACCTGTCTGTACCTCAGGGAGTTGGCTTTATAAATCAAGGCTTCCTGTAAAAAGATTACATTCCTATTTGAAATTATTGGGGTTCTATATCTTCTTTCTATATCATGTTATAATAAACTTCAGAAAAGGAAAGGAGAAAGAATTAATGGGGATGGGGGGAAGAATTGATGTTTTGTTAGAGGCAAAGTGTATTACTATTTTATTTTGATTTTCAGAAAGAAAACTGAGATTTCTGGAGTTTAAAATTTGAATACTTCACCATTCTGGAGCTCATGCAAGGAAAAAAAGTGCAAAACAAACAAACAAAAAAGATCTCTCAATCTATATTTGAAAGTTATCTATTTCAGTAGTACCAGAAAACCTCAGAAGTCTTTCATGTATTTACCATCACTGAAATCCTCTGAGAGAGGAAAATGCTGTTATCGCTACTTTAGACAGCAGATGTTAAAGCACAACTGCTCAGATCTCATAGGTAAGAGCTGACAGAACAGGGGGTTGAGGCAGTGCCTCCTAAACCCCAGGTCATGTAGGAGCTTCAGGAAGGGGAAGAGCAGTCACAAGAGCATCCTGTTCTCTGCAAGCAGGACACAACAGGTCAGAGCACACGTCCTGCGTGCCTTAAGAAGGGAGCTTGGTGAGTCCTTTCTTGGTGTGGGGATATTGGAGGTGCCACAGCATGGTGCATCCCAATGCTATGCAAGGTGTCCCATCCCTGTCAAGATTAGGAACTTGAGCTAATTGGATAAGTACAATGAGAAATTAGTCTGCTCACATGCATGCAGCAGAAATTTGAGCTCCTCAGACAGAGGGCACTCAGCCGTGTCCATCCCTATGTCTTCTTCCACTGCAATTTAGATGTTCCCCCAAAACTTTTGGACTTCCTGAGATGACTGACTTGCAGCATGTGATCAAAGTACTGTGATGGCCACTGGGTGAGTAGAAATATGTTGCAAGACAGTATGTTGCCTCAAAACAACAGGGTCTCTACGATTTCTGGTGGGCATCATATCCTGCAGAAAACATTCGGAAGCAAGATTACGTGGTGTGGCTTCTTAGGCTAAGATACTCTTTAACATTATGAAAATAGGGAATATAGGAAATGGGATGAAGAATGTGAAAATATCTGTTCTTTTATCCTTATACATTTTAGCACTTACCTTCGTTTAATTTATAAGTCAGTGAATTCAGTATTGTCGTCTGTTTCTCAGCAGACCTGAGGAATTTTCATGGAGAAACATTAACACCAACCATATCCTATAAAGGAAAGGGAAGAGATGGAGTTCACGATGGAAGTGCATCAGAATGGTAAATATGGAGACAGGAGAATGTCCAAAGTTACCTGGGTTACTGGTGACTGAAATGTACACGTACACGGGCAAACATTCCTGTTTTTTTATTTATAATTTTACATCTGAATTCCATAGCTCAGAGAAAAAAAAAAAAAAAAAAGTAAAACAGAGATAAATTGTATTAGCCCTGCTCTCTGAGGTCTAATCACTTTGTCCAATGAATAGTCTGAAATACTATTAAGACAATCGAGTCACGTCTTCTGGGTCCTTAATTTATACCACAAGTGATACCCACAGTGACTTCAGCATCTACACATTAGCTTAATTTAAGCCACAGTGACTTATCATCTATGCATTAACTTTATTTTATTCACTGATTTGAACAAAGGTTTTAAGGTTAAAATGTCTCTTGAGACCTACAGGCTATATCCACCCTAAACTAATCGAAAGGTTCCATAGGTCTGAAAACCACTAAAGGACACCGCTGCGTTCATATGACACAAGACCCTTGCCTCGAAAAAAACGAGGTGTAAATGCAACAATTCATTTCCTTTCTTTTTTTCCTTTTTTCTTCTTTCTTCTTTTTTCTTTTTCTTTTTCTTTTTCTTTTTCTTTTTCTTTTTCTTTTTCTTTTTCTTTTTCTTTTTCTTTTTCTTTTTCTTTTTCTTTTTCTTTTTCTTTTTCTTTTTCTTTTTCTTTTTCTTTTTCTTTTTCTTTTTCTTTTTCTTTTTCTTTTTCTTTTTCTTTTTCTTTTTCTTTTTCTTTTCTTTTTCTTTTTCTTTTTCTTTTTCTTTTTTCTTTTTTTTTCTTTTTCTTTTTCTTTTTCTTTTTCTTTTTCTTCTTCTTCTTCTTCTTTTCTTCTTTTTCTTTTTCTTCTTCTTTTTCTTTTTCTTCTTCTTCTTCTTTTCTTCTTTTTCTTTTTCTTTTTCTTTTTCTTTTTCTTTTTCTTTTTCTTTTTCTTTTTCTTTTTCTTTTTCTTTTTCTTTTTCTTTTTCTTTTTCTTTTTCTTTTTCTTTTTCTTTTTCTTTTTCTTTTCTTTTTCTTTTTCTTTTTCTTTTTCTTTTTCTTTTTCTTTTTCTTTTTCTTTTTCTTTTTCTTTTTCTTTTTCTTTTTCTTTTTCTTTTTCTTTTTCTTTTTCTTTTTCTTTTTCTTTTTCTTTTTCTTTTTCTTTTTCTTTTTCTTTTCTTTTTTTATTTTTTCTTTTTTCTCTTTTCTTTCTTCTTTATTCGTTTTCCATAATCTTCTCAAAACTTGAACTTCTTGTTTATCATCTGATATTTAGATATTTCATATTATGAGTAAGCTATTTGTTACTGATACTACTGAAAATGTACCCCAAAGCTAAGTCTGATAAATTAATATAAAGATAAAAGAGAATTTATTCTGCATTGTTCACTTAATCTGGGTTTCAGATTCAGGAAATCATGGAAGTGAAATCTGCAAGATGAATCCTATTTTACAATCAATAACCCTTACTCTTTCCTAGTTCATTAATATTAGAGATAGCACAATATTGAAAAGGACTCAGGAAGTTTGACGTATACAGTATTGATTCCTTTCTGCATTTTTTTTGTCTTATTTTTACAATATAAAATACTCCCAAGAGTTGCAAAGACAGCCTAAGCAGGCCAGAAGTAGATGCTATACCAGCATTACAGAACAAAATAATTAGTGTATGCAATCCTAAAAGCATAATCATTAATCTTTTCATGCAGTGTATCTCTATGTGTGGAGTCATCAGGCACATAATAAAACACAGATAAACCACAACAAGTGAAGCAAAGTCCTGCCTTTACTCAGCCTTACACCAGCGAAGTAAGATCAGAGGAATGAGCACAAGGTATATTCTACAGTAATGAATGACCAAATCACTTTATGGTCTTAGCACTTAACTTCTGTTAACATTTTGAGTTTTTTCAGGTCAGATTATAAAATTACCTATTCTCAAGTCATACGGCACTTTGGTCAACTGACATTGCCTGTTATCAAGCACAGTTTTACTGTCTAAAAACTTTAAGAAAATGTAATTGGGTAAAAATCTTTCACACACAGTGTATGAATTTGTGAATACTCCAGAACAGGATTAGCCATATCTGAGATGGAGCATGTGAAAATAAATAAATAAATAAATCTTATTTTGTTCTCTTTTTCACTGAATAAATGACCAATGTGTTTTCTCTGAAAAGTTGTAGTTAAACAGCTTCTAAGGAATGTAATTATCTTTGACAAAGGTTGTCATTTGCATCATGGGTGTGGCTTTTGCTGTTCTTGGGAAAGTGCATCTAAATTTAGACAAAATCATAAACCTATTTCACAGCTCACAGCTGCCAATGAATTCAGTGGAAGCTGAACTTCTGTATAAAACTAAGACCACTAAAATAAAAGAAATCTGCTTATCTGACTGCCCCATGTTTGCCAACTCTTTGCTCAATACACAAGTAAAAGTACTATGGCTTTGTATCCCCTTTTTTTCATGAAGCTGTGATGGAACTCAGGTGAGAGAATGTTAAAGAGTAAATAATACTGTTTTTACAGAAAAGCTTTAAACAAAGCACAGAGTGACATACTGAAGAAAGAAAATAAAATACCAGATATCTCATCATTAATCATCAACCATCCTGTGCACTGAATAAGATAGTCATCTCTGAGAAGACAATAATGTGGTCATACAATTTAAAGTTGAATAATGATGTGTAGGCACTCTTTTCTGCTGTTTCCTTACTTTCAAGTGCCTTGCTTTGTGCTCTTATTAATGTAGTCTTAGTGACAACAATGTGATAGTCGTAATGAGCAATGGTGATATGAAAAGCTGGATTTCTGGGAAGACAATGCATTTCAGCAGGCAACAGTTGGGCAGGCAAGCCTACAAACTTTGCTTCTCTGACGTTCTTTAACATGGTAGGAGTGGTGTGTGTGCAACTAATATGTGAATAATATAAGAAAGACGTTGTTCATGTGTGAGAGAAAAATCCCATTGCAGTATAACATTCCCAGATGTTATTTTTTTAGTGCAGTGTATATGCAGAGAGTAGCTTCCCCTTAAATAGCTTGCAAACCTCCTAGTGCTGTTCACTGTATTCGTTGTTTCAGAGCCACCAGAAACCAGCCAGAGCAGCAATATGTATATAACCAGGCCTCGCATGTTTGTGTATTTTTAGTAAACATAGTTATTTGGTACCCAGCTGTGCCCCTGTGGTTTTTTCATATTGTTTTTGTTGTTTAAAGATCAAAAAGCACAGGCATATACTGTACATTGTAAAGAAAGGAAATGAGGAGGCAAAACTTAGATAATTTAAAAATCTCTCTGGCACTTCTCCAAAACACAAAATACAACTCTAGAGATATCCTTGAATATTACATTATGTACCTTGTGCAGAGCCAGGATCTCTGCATTGTTTGGTTTACATTACTTCCAAATAGTGAAATTCTCTTAGTATTGGCTTCCCCAACCTCATTATCTTCCGTACCATCAGCTACATGGGCCTCAAAGAAGCAATTTTTAACTTTCAAATGTGACTAATGTAACCATTTAACTCTAAAAGGCCTTTTGTTTCATGTCTGAATGTGAAGATGTTTTTCTTCTAATCTTCTTTCCTTGACAATAATGTGAACTGTTTCACAGACTGTCGAGAACTTTGTCTCAGTGAAGAGTTATTACTGATTTCTCCATTTACTCTGTGGGATCTTAAATCACATGAAAATATCTCACAAAGGAGGAAAAAAAGATACTTTACAGAGCTGTAAGGTGATTGAGATGTGTAAAGGTAATATCTGTGTGAAATGCTCTTCATTTGAGCAAAATTGCAAGAGCAGGGAAAGTTGCTCTATCTACTCACAGTCAGCTCAAAACTGAGGAGGTCCTGACCAAGGAGGTGTCAGGTATGGTGAAACCTTGGGGGAGTTAAGCCATATGGATTGAAGAGTTTGATGGGGACAGACAGCAAAGACAGTAGACCGTAGAAGAGCTGGTTGCAATAAGAAAGCAAGCCAGGAAAATGTATAAGAAATTATTTTGAGTTTAGCATAAGGGAGAGGTCATCTTTGCATCCAGTGTCCTTGAACAGCAAATTCAGATGTATGAGCAAAGCAATTTCCCATTGTTTGTTTCTACTACATACCAACCCAGATTTTTAGAACCAAAAATATCTCGTCTCTTTTCCAAAATTTTTATTTTTCAGATGGAAATAACATTTCAGTGCTTTGTATTTTAGTTTTCACCTGAGCCCAAAAGAACAATATTACTGTGTTTGAGTTTAGGAATTATCATGAATTAAGTACGCATATTCTACACAGAAAAGACAGACACAAATCTGTGGTGATCATCTCCAACTGTCTATATTTTCCGAGATTTATCTTTCAAAGAAATAGAATAAGCCCAAGAATCCTTGCACTGATGATTTCTCAGTGTTCTCCACCTGAGGAAAAGTTTCTGGATGTGAGCAAGCAAAATGCTTTTACAGTCAAAATGGAGTACACCTCCATTAGACAATAAATAAAATGCATGGGGTTGTGTTGATGTACCTCCCTAGAAAATGTAAATGCCACAAGTATTATAGATTATCATATATAGATCATGGCAAAGTATTTGTAGATCAAGATTTTTCCAAATTGAAGTCTCAGAGCAAAAATATGCCCTCAAGATGCATGCGAAGTTCCTGTTGAAAACAAAGGAACCTGAGAGCACACACATCCAAAGGCAAGGCCTGGACTTCATTCAAACCACAGGAGAAACTCTCAGGCTGAAATTGGGTTCATTAATACTTTGAGCAAGATATCAAAGTATGAGCAAGATATCAAAGCATGGTCTCTCACAGGGGGAGAGAGAGGGAGTGGCATGAAATAGGACGTGGAGCAAGTGCTCTAGAAGAAAGATGCGAAGTGGCATGTTAGAAAAGAAAACATCTGGCATACATTTACACAAAGGTTGTCTGGATAAACTGAAAAAGCAGCAGCTCAAAAGTGACTGGAGGATTACACATAAAACCTACTTTTGAAATATAGATGAGAGGGCAGTAATGAAAATCCTAAAAAGTAAAGGAAGCTTTTAAGAAGCTAAATTTTAGGTGGGTCAGAATAAACCCTGGTGGAGCAAAGATATCTGTTTTTTAATTTAAAAATCTATGTACAGAAGAAAAATAAATGGAAATCCACATTCATTTAAATCATACTGTTCCTAGGTACCTCTGTGTACAAAAAAGACAAGTCTCATCGGGAGTTAAATTTCTTTAGATATCTATCACTTTCTAATATAGTTATTAATCTAAAGAAATAAAAAACTTTGTATTTACTTTGAATTTCATGGAATATAAATTGTCTTCCTTGAAATGTGGAAAAGAGATTTAGGAGTTGAGTATAATGTGTATGTCTGTGCACATGTGTAATAAAGACTGGTGGATAGATACATATGCATGCCAACATATATCTATGGATTTTTACAGTGACTGTAAAACAGATTTTTGAATTCTGAGGCTTCCTCCAGCATCCTCAAAACAAGTGTATTGCAACTCCCACCCAAGTATTTCCACAGCTAAGCACATCTAAATGTGCTGTTCATTTAATGAAAGGGAAACACGATGATGCTTTCTTCCCCAAGTCTGTCCTTTGGGAAAGGTCTGTCTGTCCAACATCATGCTGTTGGAGGGCAGGTGGCCCCATCCATCCTTTCCAACTCCCAGACCCATTTCTGAAGAAACTACTGATGGGTTGAAACAATTTGGCACTCTAAAGTCAAAAGTGAAAAAGAAAAACTAACTATGAAGGATTGATATTTATTTCGTGAGACATTTTGGTTTTGGAAAGAATGCCTTTTCAGCTAACTATACAAAAATGTAGCATTTTTTCAAAGAAATGATGTTTTCTCAGACAAAACTTAGAAAACAGAAAAACACTTCCACAAACAATTTTTTAGAAAAGATGTCCTCACAAGCTCTACTGAAGACAGTTGTTGCAGCGGGCTTATCCCCTAATTCCTTTTCAGGCAACACTCTCAATACCTTTACAGTTCAGTAAAGTTTCAAGATTTGACCTTGAAAGTTTCCTTTTCTTGCCTTTCCTGCCACAAGGAACATGCATAGATTGCTTTATTCATACACATACACATTCACACACACAAAAGACACTCTGAAGAATTAATTTGTCAAATTACCCTATCTCCATCCTCCATCATCTGCAAATATTTACAGGCTGAAAAACAATAATCTGTTTTAATATGATCTTATGTACTGAAGAAAATAAATATATTCTTTTCATCTGTCAATTAAAATGTTTGCTTGAAGTGAGGAGTTAACTTGTAGGTAATACTCCTTAATCTCATTGCTTGAATGAGGCAAAATATATTTTCTTGCATAAGTAAAAGAAATCCAGAACCTACTTTGTACCAGCACCAACATAAAATGCTATTAACTTTTATTTAGTCCAGAAGGTATCGGTTAACACTTCCCTTATCCTGTATTTGTTTTAAAGTTCCCTATATACTCTTTGTAGAGATCAACTCATTTATTAGGAATTTTATCTTTTTATCAGTTATTTGCTAATACAGTATTTCACTTAACATGCATGATTTGCTTGAACAGCCTTACAATAAAACATCTTCCTTTAATCATTTCAGATATTTTAGCAGGCAATCATTTATGTATGTATGTATGTATGTTAGCAATTAAGGACACCTTTAATATTAACCTAATCAAGCTCCAGTTTGTGGTTAAGTAATCATCCGTTTCACTTCAGAGAGATTCTGCTTTTTTTATATTTTACTTAACATATATACATACATACATAAAATGAAGTGTAATAAAGGGCAGGACAAGGTTTCTGTAGTTATATATTCTCCTTATTTTCTTAAATATATTTTCAGACTGTGAAACAAGAAACAATCACTCACAGCTTGTCCATACTTGAAACTAAATAAGCATGTATGTTTATTGTCTCAAACTTCCTTTCCACTAACACATTGTTCCAAATGCTAAACGAAATACGGTATTATATGAAGCAGCAGGTGACTGCTCACGAGTTTCTGCAGAAGAAGGAAAAAAAATGTCTCTGAGATCTAGCTAGACAAAAAGAAACATAATGGTCAGCAGACACAGCAATACTAAAATGCTGCTCAGTGACCACATAGACCTGAGCTTGGACATCAGCTAAAACACCTATATTGCCACCGCTCTTCTTCAAGGCAGCAAGATCTACAGCATGAGAGATTCTTTCACTGGCAGAGGGGAAATCATCTGCAACAGTTGTGGGGAGTTGCAGCCAGTTTTACAATTTGGTAAGCCAAACCCTTGGCCAAGGAAACACCATTGGACCAGGGCCTGGCGGACAGGTTACATGGTAGAGGCGGTTCATCAGGATCCTGGACCTGGTAGATGAAACTTACGGGGAAATGGAGAGAAGATGGATGTCCTGCTGCAAAAGTTTATTCACAGCTCACTCCACCACATTCTAGAAGTGATAGCGACCCCTCTCCAGTCACTATTTAAAGCCCAAAATAGGCTCTAATGCCCTCCCCAGACAGATACTAGATCAGCTGTATGAAGGAAGGTTCACTGGAAAACACCACTTCTGCAATCAAAATTTTTCTTGCAGAGTGAAATGGGTCATTCCACACACCAAAAAAAAAAAAAAAAAAAAAAAAAAGAAAAAGTCATTTAGTTCCACTTTAAAATAATTAGAGTGCAGAGCTGGGAGCAGAGAAACACTTGAAAAGGACAGCATCATTTCATCGTATAGGCAATCACCTTGCTTTAATGCAATTGAGAAATTGCTGATATTGGACAGATAAATTAGAAAGATAAATTGCTGGTGACAGAGATTGGATCAGAGAGAGTCTAAGGACCACTGCATGTATGTTTTATCTTGATGCACAGATTTTAATACCTTATGTTTTATTTCTATACAAAATGAGGCTCGGTTACCTTTGCCTAGTAGACATAATTGTCTTTTATAAAAGAGAAAAATGTATAAATTCTGGAGGAAATGTAATATCTTTTGACATAGCTTTAGACCACCCACACAGCCAGATATGGAAGCCAATAATCCTAAGCCAAGATACATTTAAATCACTGAACAAAGCATTTGCCTTTTTACACATCTTGTATTGTCTAATAAAAACAACATGAGTTGGTTGTGGACTATTTAGAATTTTTGAGCCTCCTCTTTTGTCCCATCTAAAATGCAGTTATTATTTTTCCTTAATATATAATCCATTTTCAGTAAAAATATACAATCTAAAGTATTCTGGAAACAAGCCTCCAATTTAGAAGAAAAAGAATGTCATCTATTTTTAGTGCTGCATATTTTTTAGTACCCAATATGAGGTCAAAATCTGCTCTGAAGCAAAAGGTTGATAAAAGACAAGGATATAAAGATATATATCCTAATATATATATACATGTATATATATATATTAGAATCTGTTTTCTTTCTTTACTTAAAAAACAGAATTACTGCTGGCCTGATCCTCAACATTCTTAGCACTGACTTAAGATAATTGTGTCTACAGAAGTTACACAGCACTTCACAACACTTAGCTTATACTTAAGGGTTAAAAAGGACATGCCCTATATAAAGTAATTACCATTCACTCCCTTTCATTTCTGGTCCCTAGTAAGGGGAGAAATTCGTATGTTTGGAGGTGAATTCAAGACCAGTTTCATTCATGCAAGGATGTCCCTCAACCAAACCCCCCTAAAAGCATCAGAAAGCGTTATCCTGAATTAAAATGATCTTTTGATTAGATTCATAGACAGCAAAGAGAGAGCATCAACAAAAGAGAATTTATTTATGGATTTGAAGACTTCTGAAAAAAATAGGCATGAAATCTGGAAGACAGACTTTTGCAAGTATCCAAAAAAGTTCTGAATATGACCCTCTTAATTAGAGCCAGGATCAGATTTAGCACCTTTGTCTGCAAGAATTTGCACTGGCTTCAGCAGAACTGTTAGTGGAAGACAGTCAACAGCTCCACACAGATATGGACTGCAGAACCCTAGTGCTTTATTTCTCTGTGCTGTTTTCTCTTCATTGCCTATGGAACATTTACAGTCTTTAGAGTAGGGAACTATCAGGGTTAAGGAAAGCAATGGTTTCCCTTTCCCTCTCTTTTGTTCCTGCTATAAGCAATACCAAGAGTAACAAAAATATTTCAAAGAGAACGCTCCAGCCCCGTACCTGAGGTTATTCTGGAAAATGTTTTTGCTTGCCAGAGCTGTGGCTTTGCATAAGGTAAAGAGCTCTGTGCTCTCTGCACTTTCTCCAGTAACAATGCTTTGATTCAGTCAGCCACCAGCTTGAGTTGAAAACAGTGATTAAGCTTGGCTTAAGTTGTGAGAATCATATGAAATCTCCTTAAGTTCAGTCCAAACAGTGGAATGAAAACATATCTTTTCCTTTAATAAAAAAATTATGAGCTTTTTAAATGGAGCTTAAAACAAGTGGTCTGAATTAAGTTTTATTTGTGACCTCAGGTATTGCTCTTTTTCTTTGTAAAGCCTGGGATTTGCAACTTATTTGGCTAAAATTTCAGTGCAAGCTTGAATAAAGCAGATTTTCTAACTCATATTTTTGCACAAGAGGAAAAAAAATTGAGTTAAGTGTGAAGCTGGGTAAGAAGCAGGAGAGAGGAGAAGTACAAGGGGCAGCAGGCAGACTCGAGTGTTTTGTCTTTCTCTACGGATTTGTTATTTTAGCAGAAATGAGAACTGCCCATACATAAGGAAAAGGAACTGTGTGCTAGAAAAGCATGTCTACCTAAAGTGGGTATAATTCTGTTTCCTGTGACTCTTCAGTCAATGAAAACAAAAGTCCTGAGACACCACCATCACTACACTCGAGTGGGGTTGTCTAAACCTAACCAAGGTTCAAACACGTGGTCAGGTGCCAGGAACACACCAGCCATCCCCCGCTCGCAGAGGAGGCAGCAGACTGCCTCTCCCTGGGTATCCCTGCCTGAAACACCGCCTGGGGAGCCCAGCAGCTTCTGGCAATGACAACTTGCTGCTAACAATCAGCAGGACAGCGGGATTTGTTTCGCCGCCCAAGGAGCAGCATCCGGATGTCGCTGCACTAGAGCCAGGGAGCCCGGGCATGGGCTTCTTAAGGCAGGACCCCTCATGAGATGGTCTTCCAGTGGAAAACCCTAAGTGAGGCAAAATGTCTCCATCAAAGCAGATATTTTGAAGCTGGCCTTGTCTCCCCTGCTTTTCCATTCCATCCTCCCCTGATACAAGGCAGTTTGCTTCACTTTGCTTGTCTTCTTATCTGTTTGGAGGCTTGACTCAGGGTCTTCACAGCAAAACTATGTAACTGCAGGAAGACTGTTTTTGTGGGACAATTAACATTTTGATGGTTCATATATTCTAATATTTTATAGCTCTCAATATTCCTTTTACCTTAACAGAAACCCTTCCCATGCACTGACAAAAAACAGTCCAGCTTAGCTCACCTCTGTGTGTTGGAGGAGACATCTCTTTGCTGCGAAGGAGACACATGGTGTTTGCCAAAATGCAGATACAAGCCTGTAAAGCTTCAGCTCTGACTGCTCAAACACTTTACTGCGTCTACTTGCATTAACCTGAAAATGTGTTTAAATACTTTGCTGGTGTGGACAGTGCCTGTTATCGTTCCCAGGGTGTGTGGGCATCCATGTCAAAAACCCAAACATAGCATTATTTTTCATGCCACATGTATCTGTGCACAGCTGCCCATACATAGGTAATCGAGATGAGCCAGAAGACCCAAGGAGCAGGAGGTTGAAGAGGAGATGCTGTCACCATGGACTACACACTGCGCAGGTTTGCTGAGAGGTTCAGGCATAAAACATTCCTAATTATAGCATTCTTAAGTCGTCACTCCTTCTTACCAAAAAATATGGCTCTATGTCTAGAAATCTCCAGTAAATTGAATGCCAGTCTATGGAGAGACAAAAGGCTGCTGCAAGGTCTGAACAAGTCACAGGAAAATGGTCTCCTGAATTTCTGTCCACATGAAAATTTGCTCATAGGATTTTTGCTAAGAAGAAAAGAGCGTAATTCTCTCAGGTCCAAAGGAACATACCTGTCTGCCAAGTAACATCTAATGGTAGAGTTTTTAGCATTGAAAACATCTCATCAGATTTCAGCATTTTTGGGTCTGCATCCCAAATAAGACAAATCCTCAGGTGCAAGAAGTTGATCTACCACAACAGCAGTTCTTCAGGGTTTAACAATGGGAGCAATTTGCATCATTTCAATCAAACATCCCCTCTCCCCTGGCCCATAGTCTGGGAAGACAGACATCAGTTATAAACACAGATCCACCTCTCCCAACTTTCACTTGCTGTTTTTAGTACACCGGGGCTGAAAACGTTTCACTGGTGTGCATTCCCATTAGTTCACGTGGATTCAAAGTGTTTCACCACCCTATTGTATTGTATTTACATTTTTAAAGTGGGACAATGCTACACTGGAAATAGTGAGGTTTTAGGGTACTGATCTGTTTAAATAAAAAAAAAAAAAGATTTGAGGATGGTAAAATCAATCTAAAATCTGTACTAGGCAGGCAAGTGGCAGGGGATAACATGAGCAAAGGGAATAAAAAGAGCTCTGAAGAGCCCATACCAGTTGCTAATACTTAATCTCTTTAAATAATGAATTAGCTGCTCATATCTACTGTCGCTTCTAAGAGAAAGCACTTTCTTTGTGAAGTGAAGTAAAGCTTGAATACCCATGAATTATTCAACATAAAGTGTGCCAGTTAAAATGCCTTGATATTGGAAGTCAAGTGTAAGATTATCTTTTGTCTGTCAGAAAGCATCTCTCCCATGTTACTGAGACTTGAGGGGGTGGAGAAAGGGTCCAAGCCGTGTGCAAACACATCAGAAAAAATAAGGGAGGTGCAGTAGTAGTACACAGGCCCATCTCCACTTATGGATGAGCTTCAGTCACATGCAGGTGTAATTCTTTTGGGCTTTATTCCATGTACTGCTTCTGCTCTCCCTTGCCTTCGTGATCAGTCTGTGGTCCGTATCTCCAAGGGAATCACTGGTGATGCAGCTATGCTGCTCCACCATTTCTTCCAGAAGAGACAGTATCAGCTATTGATCCATCAGCCTTTGCTGACGTGGAGAAATATATTTCCTTACTCAGGCTTCTAACAGCTTCCAGAGCTGAATAATGACCTTCCGGCTCTATCAGAATGTGTAATCTAGATGAATGCACCTTGCAGAGGGATCTGAGTGAGAGGAACAGAAAATTACTGTTTCCTGGGGAGTTTTATGTTGTCCAGTCCTGTGGTATAACATAGCTTTCCAAAGGGATGGATGATTGGCTGCTATGTCTCAATGTCTCATCCTTCTGTTTTTTCAGCATTCTCTCTTCGTACGGTCCATATTGTTGGTGGCACCTCCAGGTATACAGATATCTCAAACAACATTTTTATTTTCTACCTGTGTTTTGAATATATATATATATATATGTAATTATTGCAATTGCGTTAAAAATATCTCTAATTCCTGAAACTACAGAGAATGTCAGACTGATATTTTGGGTCATAACTTCCTATTTTTAATCCCTTTTTTTCCATTTTTTCCCTACAAGTTATTCCAATACTCAGTTTCTCTCTACCTCAGTAGTCCCTCCTTGTAACTTAATTTTATGGATAAGTGGTTTGTGTCTGGTGATTTTTCAGGTAGCGTGCTGCAACATTAGGAATCACAACACAGATCAAAAAAAATCCGTACCGACTGCCTCTTAAAAAAATGGATAACTTAAGTGTCCATACTCTTCTCTTCACCAAATATGCAAGCAGCCCACAGCTGGGAGCTCTAACTATTAGATAATGTGGGTGGGTCATAGTGATATTGAGCTGCAACGCTATCATAAACGGGATCATAAATGCTATCGTTTCTGGGATATGTTAATTCCCATTATTGTCCATAATCTGTTTTTTATTGATTTTGCCAAACGAGATTACCCAAAGCAAAGACCTCTCAGAAATCCAACCCTGGACTTTGAGGTGAAACTAGAGAAGGAAAAAGGTGTCTGGATCCCTGGTAGCACTCTAAGGAGGACTGTGCTAGTCCTCCCAAGGATGATCTGTGCAGTCTATTCACTTCTCTATTTGTCAACTGAAAAGACAAAAAGATGAAACAGAACACTGAAATGTATCCCAAACTGTAACGAATGTCATTAAAGGGATTAGACTTCAAACTGACTCAAACTGAAAAGAGATAGAAGAGTTACTGCATACTTTTTAGATAGAATTTCAAGCTGTTCTTTCTCTGTGTTTAACTAAGATTGCTAACCCTATCAATTAGTCAAGGTTTGGATAAAATCCTCAATAGATGAAAGTGATTTACCTCTTTGTCTTAACAGAACCACCCATGCCAGATCTCACAGTACATTTTCATGTTTGTGTTGAAACACAAAAAGCCAGATTTCTTAACCAGACCTAGCTCAGCCTTGTGATTGTCTTTCCATTTCAGCTGTGTTACCTATGCATTAATAAAGTAACAGTTTCAAAATTTTACTATTTCTATTTTCTTGTCCACCTGTCTGCATGTCAGATGCTATTTAAGTTCACTTTGGAACAGGTATTAGTCTAACTGAGCAAAGGTAGAGAAGTTCTTTTATCTTCAGCTTCAAATGCATCCCAGTGAGAATAAAATCTGAATTAGTTTAGGAAATGAGAGGAAAAGTAAAAATATAAAAAATAAAAAATATAATAATAATTAAAAAAAAATAACCAGAATAATAATAATAATAAATCAAAGTTAGATTCCAGAACTTTTTATCTGGACAGATAGTTGCATGACTGCATGGTTTGAAGGTATTTAAAGTCAGGGTTTTTTAATGCAACATTGACACAAATTAATACAAGGAATATAACCTTGGTGAGAAGATTCAGAATTGGGAAAAAAAAATACATTAATTCCCCTCTATTTAGGGAAGACAGTTGTGTGATGCCTTTTAAAATATGGCTTACAATGTCCTCATTCAACAGATTAGGAATATATAGCATGTTGCATGACAAATCAAGGCACAGTCTTTAGAGTCATTTAAGATTGATGTTTAGCAACAAATGAAAACCATTTACTGTTCTCCCCAGAGAAATTTTTTGAATGAAAGATTAATTATCCATATTATTGTGAAAGCTAGATCCAGAAAAACTCTCTTGGTTTACGTCTTTTGTTCCAGAAATTAATTTAAATGTCTTGAAAAGATTGTTCAGAATTTATATGGTGCCTTTCCTCATTAAAATCCACGGATATAAATTTTACAGTATTTAAAAGTATACAGATTTTAACAGGAAAAAATAGAGGCCTGTGGCCTTTTAAATGTCAGGGACCAGATTATGGTCTCAGTAGTATGTATCTAATTCTCACTGAAATTAATAGAAATCCCATATATACACTGTCTTCATAATCAGAACCAATTGTTTTTGTTTGTATGATTCAGTCTGTATGAATGAGAAAACACAGGAAACCAGGCATCACAGGGTAATATCATTCTTTGGATCTCAAAGTCTGCAATACACTAGTTCTGATTTCACTCATTTGTGGTTTTACATAGAGTTAATAGGCTTTTTATTAGATCTTCCATATTTTTACAATGAGAAGATCCTTCACAATTTCACATAATTCACCACCCTTTATGTTTCATGGAATTATAACCATTTTTTATTATTCTTCCTCAGTAATTGATTTTACATAGCTAACTTAAATGAATGTGTTTTTGTACCTTTAAAACTACATGTGCATAGAATAAACCCATATGCACTTAGTCCATCGCCTTGTGCATGGTTTCCTTCAGCTGTGTGGCATCTCTGAAATTTCCTCCCAGAGCATTTTCCAACCTGCTGAAGATTTTGCTTTTAAGAAGCCCATGATCTATTTGCAGTAAGGGGTTTCTTAATTTGTTTCTGGGGTTGTTGGGTTTTTATTTATTTATTTATTTATTTATTTACAAACTGACATCTGTTCATATTTACACACTGTATATGCAATATGTATGTCTGATAGAGAGACCTTGTTCTTGAGGAATAATGCCAGATGTCCTGTGCTTGAAAATACCTACACTAATGCTACAACCACCACTATCACTGTTTGTTTATGTAGTAATCAGCTGTCATGCTGTCTTTTTATATCACTGTTTGTATTGTTTTAGATTGAAGTCTAGAAGAGATAGAGGAAAGAACAACTCATTGGGCTTCAGGCATCCTTGTAGAAAGCATTCCATAAAACTAGTTTTCAAAGTACTAAAACACCTTGATTTCTGCTTTATCTGCTAGAGAGAACAGGTACACTTTTAAGATGCTGTGTGAACACTGAAGGACAATACCTTAAAGAGGACATCTGGAACATTTATTTTTTTTCATGGGCAGGGCCACAGGTTGGACTTCTGTTTTTTTTCCTTGCTACTTGTGCCTTGGCAGGCACAACTGAGGTAATTGCATGTCCACCTATGTGGAATCACGAGTCATTCAGATCCACTTATCAGACAGACTTTTTCTCCGTTGGCTGATCTGACTGACCCATCTCTATTGGCTCTGAAGTTGTAAACTCAACATTGAGAAATCTTGCAACAGAAAGTTCATTCTGGGAATTGGAATGAGTCCACAAATAGATTTAATGAGATATCAAACAGTGTGGTTGGAGTAATACAGCAGGGGATTACAACAACAGATACAAAAACGTTCTATTGACACTCTTTAAAAACACATATCTTTCTCAGCCCAGATTCTTTCCTCAGAATATCTTCCAGGCAAAAATCTCAAGACTTAGGTAAGTCTCCAGTGCTTTTTGTGCCAGCATGGAAACCCAAGACCTGGTGGTTACTGAAATAATTCACTAATATTTAAAAATAGGTGCCTCACACAGCTAAAGGGTTATCCTGCCATACCCATTTTTCAGGATCCTATTATGAGCTAACTCTAGCAGTTTATAATTCCTCTCTTCCTTCCTTCCTTCCTTCCTTCCTTCCTTCCTTCCTTCCTTCCTTCCTTCCTTCCTTCCTTCCCTCCTTCCTTCCTTCCTTCCTTCCTTCCTTCCTTCCTTCCTTCCTTCCTTCCTTCCTTCCTTCCTTCCTTCCTTCCTTCCTTCCTTCCTTCCTTCCTTCCTTCCTTCCTTCCTTCCTTCCTTCCCTCCTTCCTTCCTTCCTTCCCTCCTTCCTTCCTTCCTTCCTTCCTTCCCTCCTTCCTTGCTTCCTTCCTTCCTTCCTTCCTTCCTTTTTTTCTAACTCTCTCTTTTTCTTCTTTTTCAGCCTTTCAAAAAGCAACATATTAAAGCAGTAAATCAAGGAGGAGACAGCAAACATGCCCACGTCAAGCAGTAAATAACTATTTTGACCAACCAGCTGCTAGCAGATACAAAATCTGGGACAGCTGGTTAGCCAACTCCTTAGGGCTAACTGCTCTAAAAATCACTTCTTTTCTTATTTTTTTTTTTCTTTTTTTCACAGCACATATCCAGATACAGAATCTCTGAGCTAATTATCAGGGCTGGGATTCTCAACTTAATCATCACTACCAATTCTCTGGAGTATAGTGGCATCTAAGAGCTAACCCCTGCCATGCTGAATCACAGCCGCACAGATGAAGAGCCAAAACCCACTGAGATTTTCAAATGAGGAGTCCTGTACACATATACAATATAATCCTGTACTTTACAACTGAAGTGTAAACTAGGAGATGCTAGCTGATGAAATGCAATTAAAAGTTAAAGGATGAATGTTATAGATTATTAGCTTAACAAGGCTTCAGGGAAGAGAGAGTCCATCTGTCTGATTTGTCTAAAAGTATTTCTGTGGTGGGCTATCTGTAAGAATTAACTCATGCTATGTTCTACGTGAATGAAAAAAGGTGGAAAGACAAATAATCAGTTGACTAAGTAGCTGTAACCATGCACAAAGCATTCAGCTTCTGGTTAAATTAAGGGCAAAGGAAGGTAGATTGCAGAATTATTTCTCTCCATCATCCTCATTAAATTTCATTTCAACAGGGAATGGTGTCACTGCTGCTTTAGCTATCTATTATGAATTCAACCTGATATTCAGCTCGTGTACACCCTGTGCTACTGCCTGTACATGCAGGTACACAGAATGGCATGCAGTGATATGATGCCAATAAATGGCAGGCTTAATTGTTTTGTAATTATTCCATGAAATCATTTATTTGCATGAATAAACACAGATGCTTATATTCTTTCTCGGTGTAAATCGGAGTCATTCCACTGACACCAGCAGAGGTGCACTAATTTACACCGGCTGGAAATTTGGCCTGGTTATTTAAGGACCTGAGCTGTTTGGCAAACACTGCATAGGCACTACTGAATTGTGAAGTTTCCTCTTAGGGCATTTCAGCAGTAAATTACATTTTATACAGAAACTTCAGCTGTCTGGGTGTAAAATCTTCCTGGAGTAACTGCGGTAAATTAGTTGGTCTGTCAGATGAATGTTATTTGCTACACCACTTGCAGATGTTCAGTCCTATGTGAGATTTCCTTGATGCAACTTCCTATAATAAGCACATATTTATCACACTTACAGCTGTCCAACCTTTAACTAACACTGCTCAGATGGAAGACACTTATTTTCAAGAAATCTAAACTATGTTAATATTTTTTGTTACGGTTTGAGTGTCATTCACAGCACTGGCAACTTACAATATTATTGTCCATAATGCAGTGTTTAGTGTGTTGTTTAAGGCTGCAGCTTCAGCAGTTATGAAAATATGTCAAAATTTATTCTTAACATTTTTAGACATAAACATCTTTCTAGCACACATCATGGAATAAAATATATATTCTCAATGGACATGGAAAGTTGAAAACTACTTGTTTAATAAAATTCTCCCCAAACATTTTCTCTCTTTTATTTCTCTATAGGTACAAGAATTTCATAATTTTGAAGCACCTTACTTATTGATTGATTTGTGACTTTGGCAGCACTGGAGTAATACACTGGTTTTCGCAAAATTATAATGAAGGATATGAACCTTCTGCCAAGAAACCATGGTGTAATTTAGCAAGATTTCAGACTGAGTGGAGCAGCCATACAGACATTGGCAGGATCGTGTATATCCAAACAGAAGATCATGAAATAAATGAAAGTTTAAAAGATATGAAAGGGACAAAGGACTTCTGGATTTTATTCTTGATACTACCAAAATCTCACTTATTCTTTATTTGTCTCCCTTTCTCTGGCCAAAAATTAAGAAAAACAATATTTCTTCATCACTTATTCACTTTTGGAAAAACATCCAGAATGGTGTTGGCCATGTTAAGTGTCACAATAACTGCTAGAAGTATATAACAGCTCTTAACCTCAAAAATGGCTGTTTCTCTGCATGTCTTTAGGACATAAACCTCTAATTCTCATTGTTGTGCAACAAAATTGTCCTCAGCTGTTGCTAGATGAAATTGTATAGCCTGCCAGAGTTCTGCAGCAGTCAGATTAACCTACAGGAACACGTGGTTAAATAGCTTTTTTAATGTTTCCAAAAGACAAAGACTCAGGTTTATTCTATATTCTATCTTGCTCAGTGCAGTGTGATATGCTAAATAGTCAGAGGGAACACTTTGGATAGATTATTGTAATTCTTGTATACTTCTTGTTTTCTGTAGCAGCATGTTCCTTCATACTATAAGCAGAGATTTATTTTATTTGGTTTCATTCCATCTGGTGGTAAAGGAGATGGTCCCTATTTGAGTTTCCTTTGGAAATGTCAGGGAAGGGGAATTTCAGTATAATTTCCACCCTCTTTTCCTTCCTGGGCACATACTAACCATCTAGTGGGTTTCTTCCAGCTTCTCTCTGGACTAGAAAGACTCTGACTTTGTAAACTTTTTTCTCTTTTCATTGTATGGCAATATTTCATAGCTGAAGAGCAACCAGAGACCACCTTTAAAGAACCTTTCCCCATTGATTATTCTGGCCCATTCTCAGGCAAACTGAAATAACGGGAGCCAATTTTCTTAATGATATAGGTCATATTTCAAAATCTTTATTTATATTAAAAAAAAGTCAAACACCCCACTAGGTACTCAAGAGCCCTTTGTCAGCTGTTTCTGAAATTCTGCCTGTGAAATTATTCCCACTTCTGAAGTAGTAGAACTATGACTGCATACATTTAAAATACTGACTAAATACCTTTAAAATCATCTGATCTATGATCTCCCCTAGTGGACAATGCTGAACCTGGATGCTTTGCTATCTATTTGATTCCCCATTTATATGTCTGTGTGTACAAAGCGTAGCTGTGGAGGTTTCCTGGTCATATAGGTGCTGTTACTTGCATGATTGCATACACATTTATTACAGTGCATAAGCTGTCCTTGCCCTCATTACTTTATGCAAATAGTATTGAATTTAGAGAATGGGCTGGTGATGAAAAGGTGTCCTTAGGGGATTCACATGAGTTTGGGAACAGTCTCATCCACTTAAACATATCTTCCAACTATGTTATGATCTTAAATTTATATATTTTAATGGATTTTCTAACCAAAATACAATGAACACTTAGAATTCAGCAGCAGACATCCATGATATGAAAACTCAATTTCTTCACAGCTTTGGAAAAGTGAACTCTACCATAAACCTTCCTGAGTCAAAATCCAACAAACAGAAGTGCAGAACCCTGAACCTGGGGAAGAATAACCCCAGGCACAATTACATGCTGAGGGCCACCCAGCTAGAAAGCAGATTTGCAGAAAAGTACCTGGAGGTCCTGGTGGACACCAAGTTGAACATGAGTCAGCAATGTGCCCTTGCCACTAAAAAGGCATATTCCCTTTTTTGCCCAGGTCATGGGAGGTCCTGGGCAACCTGCTCTGGATGTCCCTGCTTGAGAAGGGGTTTGGACCAGATGACCTCCAGAAGTTTCTTTCAGCCTCAACCACTCTGTGATTCTGTGAAAATGAACTGCAGCTGCAGTGTCCTAGTTACAAGGATGAACAAGTATTAACGTGTGCTTTGGTGAGGCACATTCCCTTTGGGGAAAACAGTACGGCGGTATTCGGGGGCAACTTTTCTCTAGCATTTTTGCACATATGTAATGCAAACATTTACCAAAAAAAAAAAAAAAAAGGTCCTGGCTTTCTAAAGTTTCCACAGTGGTAGCAGCCATATCCTTTCCCACAAAGCCATGACTGGTAGTATTTTGTGTCTTTTCCCTGCAGCTCTGCTCAGAAGTTTCTCACAAAACTCTTTAGGAACATGCTTGTTTGTAGGTACAACTCTAATGTGTATTGCTATTTTTTTATTACAATCAGCTCTGTTCTCATTGTAAAGGATTTCACAACGCATGTCTAGCTCTGAAGTACTTTCTTTTTTTCCCACTTAATTTCCCTTAAGCAAGCTAATAATTGGTATCATGTAAATCCCATAACAAGCACAAGATAATATGTTTGGTGTAGCTTAATTTAAGTTTGGTAAGGAGCTATGGCCTTTTCCAAACCCCTCAAGTCATTGTCATCTGTCAAAACTGCAAAGGAAAATGTTCCAGAGGCTTTAGCACAGAAAGGAGCATGGCTTTGGAGCACATTGGTAGCAGACGTTGTGAAGAGCCTTGAACTGTCAGCAGTATTGAGAAACACTGAGAGCAAGGGATAGCAAACACTGGGAGCGGGAGCCCCACGGGTAGATAAGGGGTGTATAGCTCCTGGTGGGACTCCAGCTGGTTTAGAAAAACTTCTGGATATTCACCTGAAACTTGCTTCTGTTAATATCACTGGTACCATTTTTCATCTCCCTTGTCTAGCTACAAAATGTCATGTTGTTCTTCTAGACATAATTATCTAATTGTTATTTGAATCCTCCTAAACCCTTTTGCTGTTCGTTTAGCAAGTTACCAGCAAGGCTAATGACATCAAGAAAATTGCTCTGATAGGAGTTGCCTGTATACTGTGATGTATCATAAATATAGATGAATGCAAAGTAAGATGCTAGGAATGAAATGCAAATGAACCAGGAATGAGATTCAGTTGTTCACCGGAGATTCAGATCTTGATGGAGAAGCCTCTGTAGGGCTACCAAGCAAAAAACAGGCTTATGTTTCTACTCCCCAGCTGCTGCTGAGTAGGGACCACAACCTGTCATAGAGCACTAATTGAACAGGATGCTGCTAGAAGGAAATATGTGTCAGCACCAGTCCCCCAGCGGAAAGCCATAAGGCAGATTCATAGAGGAGCAACACACAAAGAACAACTTGGGCCAAAAATGCAGCCTTGAATGCAAAAGAGTCAGGAGGGTAAGCAGCCACAGGAGAGCTCTCCTGTAGCTGAGAGAAGTAAAAAAATGTTAAAATGCCCCTAAGATTTAAATGGCCTCCGTGAGAGAAGCAGCAGAAAGACCGCTGAAGGGGATAAACAGCTGTCATGGGAAGCAGTAATTCAGTACAATACAACTTTATTTCACTTTGCATCCTTTATACAAACCCTCTCCCATACCATTTCACAGGCTTAAATACTCTATGACAGCAAACTCCAGCAAGAGGGGGGAACAGGTACTGCTTTCCAACGAGCCAGCTTCTTCAGCATGTGGGAGTGGAGGGAGATTATGACCACTGATGTTTCTTCTTGAGGGAATGGCCTCAAGATTTGCCAGGGGAGGTTTAGGTTGGAAATTAGGAGAAATTTCTTCTCAGAAAGAGCAGTCAGGCATTGAGATGTGTTGCCCAGGGAGGTGGTGGCATCACCGTCCCTGGGGGTGTTCAAGGGAAGGTTGGACGTGGTACTTAGGGACATGGTTTAGTGGGTGACATTGGTGGTAGGGGGATGGATGGACCAGGTGATCTTGGAGGTCTTTTCCAACCCTAATGATTCTGTAATTCTCACTGCTGAAGTCCCATCTGGGGCAGCTCCAGTGGGCATACTGGAGGCTGACCACCGCCAAGAGGCCCACTGAGGCCAAACCCACAGCTTGCTATGCAAGCCATGTGTCAGACACAAGGAGGGCTGGGACAGAAGGCATGGCTGCCTGCAGGCCCCAGGCCTCAGGTGCTCTGACAGGCCCCGGGCACCACCAGGCCCTCCGCGGGTACTCATGGTGGGCAACAGAACACCTGACAAGAGTTGTGTTAGGGGCTGTGTGTCCATGCACCCTGGTTCATGGTTTTTTGTTTGTTTGTTTGTTTGAATTTCTGTTATCATCTCATCTTGTTCCAGATTAGAACCAGTACTCAAAACACTGAGGGCTCCCAGTCAGCCAACCCAAAACACCTGTAAGGCCCCTGAATTTTAATTTTTTTCCCTGTTTGACTAACAAATCTTACATTTATAGCTGAAGAAATAACCACTGCAGTTTTATGATGGTGCTGGTAGTCTGCAGTGGGGAAAGAGTTCTTTTGCCAATCAAGTCTGAAATCTTTGCTCTGCTCAAGCTAAAAATACCATTTCACAAATAAAGAAATCTTTATACCTCATTATCTCTTTGGGCATAGTGGACACTCAGCTGTGCTAAACCTATGGTGCATAGCTCATGGAGCTGCATACAAGTGTTAAGATGTGTGAAGTCTCAGAAACCATTGGGGAGAGCTTAGATGTCAGTTTGCTGCTACATGACTGGACAAATCTTTAAGCAACTTCCTCATTTTCTGAAATTCTTTGTTAATATTTGCCTCATATACTCTTTGGATACTTTGTGGTATTAGTACCTAGGTGATTAACATTCAGGACTGGATTTAAGAAAGTCATCTAAAATATCATTTAAAAAATCCTTCTTATTTTATTTGTCTGGTTATTTAGGCATGTAGCTGATGGTCAGATCTGATATTCAGTTATGTAAAATTTGCAGGCTGGGTATTTTAGCCTAGAATCTCCATATTAATTGTGGAGACCATATTATTGTGCAGTTTTAATCCCCTCTTCATCAAAACATCACCTGCAAGTACTCTTTATATCCTCCAAAGCATGCTGAGCTTTCCAGAGAGACATTTGAAGGGCTAGACACCAGTCCAATGGCAGTCTGATGAAACTCTGCCTCTCAACACAGTCCCAAATGTACATAAGTGTGTGCTTGATTTTTCCACTGGTCCCCGCCAGATCCTGGCTTACACCACAGTGAAAGTAGGAACAGAGCATAAATTAAGTAGATGTTAGAGAAGAGAAAAGAAGCCTGAAGTGATAATAACGGAGAAAGAAAAGCTTGAAGAAGCAGTAAGAGCTGCAAGAAATAAAGGAGCATGAAGCCCAGAAAAGAGGCAGATGAAGTGTGGGGAGCTGGAGCTGAAACTGAAAGGGAAAAGGGGGCAACATCATTAGCATGATGCTTTGAAATTTTTTTTCAGTTAACAAAAAAAACTGTCTGTGTCTGATGCAAAGAATTTGTATTATTGTTTAGATAAACAGTATCATGGTCTCCACTAACAGTTTGATATTCCTCAAACAGACTTCCTATGTAATTCAGGTAACTGTTTATTATTACTCACCATTCCTTCATTGAAAACCTTGTCTTAGGAACATCTTAGGAGTAGTCCTGTAAAACACTTTTGCTAAGGGAATGAGATTCTGTATTTTGGATATTGCTTTCTGTTCCCTAAAAGCTCTCTTATCAGAACTCAGATAAGTTCCTTGAATTGCTTCATTGCAAGGGTTTTGGGGAGAGGCCCAGGGAAATAATTCATGTTCCAGTTATAGGGAAAACGATTTTGGTGCTGAATCGTTTTCCTTTTAGGGGACAGCCCCGTCAACAACGCTATCTATACTCTACAGAAGAAAAACATAAATAAAAACTAACCATAAGCCTAGTTGAAAAGGACAAATACAAAGGAAAACTTAGAGGAGAAATATGAAAATATATTTTTCAAAATCCCTGCCTTTTCTGAGCTAGCAGCTATTTGAATATGACTGTTGAGCAAGAATCCACTGATGTGATTTAAAAATAAAAATACTTTAGGAAAATACCAGTGGTTTTCATTATTTCTCCATTGGGAATTTCTGGCTTCGTTAGCAGATTCAGACTTTGTTGTTAGCAGCCAAATGCTGAATACTAAACAAAGCATTTCCTCCTAAATTAAATGAAGCTTTTGAATTATGCAGTTATAATGCTCACTCCTCTGCAGAGAAGAAAGGGTTAACAGCATGAAATATTACCTCTCTGTGCGAGAGGAGGGATTTAATTTCAGAAGGCAAGATCTTACAGCATATCCTGACTCAGACATGCTTTTACTGATTCAGCCATAGCATTCACTTGGAAAGCTTTACATCATGGCCTTGGCAGACTCCCAGGCTTTCCCAATGCAGGCTGCTATTTTTCCTTTAGCTTACCAAAAATAGCCGTGCATAGATTTAGTGTACTTGGTTTGCTGGTGTTTACAGGCGTGTGAGTGTTGTCGGGATTGCTCCGGGCAGGCAGAGACTATTGCAGGTCAGCAAAGAATGAGGGAAACACAGGTTCTCTTGGCAGTCGGAACCACACACCCTGCAGACCAGGAGACCTCCACGAGTCTGACCTGCACGCTTGTCTCACTCATTACACTGACCTCATCTTCATCATTTGTATTCCCAGCTTGGGGTCAGCCTTTCTGTCCAATCTGCGTAGTTGCTAAAGGATTTATTCCCCGTGACCATCACTGCACAATGATGACCAGGGCAAAAAAGATAGCTGTGACTTCCCTAGGGGCATTACTCTAGAGCGAGGCATGCCCAAGCTCTGCCTTTAAAATACTGACCAAAATAAAACTCAGTTGCTGCGGGAGGGAATGAGTAGCACGGCTATGCCCTTGCACAGAACTGGTGACCTCTTTCTGGGCCTTTTCCCTGCAGCCGGGAGGACAGAGATGCAGCTGCTATCACAGCTGTCATGCACTACAGCTCCTGGGCGGATGGGTCTGCCTTCTGGTTCATGCTCTGTAATGTGAAGTGACTGACACACCCCGGCGTGGAGGGTCCTTGGGTATGTATCACAGAAAATCGTGAAGGAAGACCAGCCAGATGCCTAAACCAGGACAGCCTCAATGCTCAGCAGCCGGTACAGGCATCCACAGCGCATTCCTTGTCCGAGGGGCACAGTGAACACCAGCTCTAGCATGTCCATCGCCGCAGGACTTCCTAAAGCTACTTGTCTAAAAGGCAGTGAGACTGCCAGCGTCTGGGCTAGTGATGTAGACTGCAATTTTAGGAGGAACACATAGTCACTCCTTGACAGCTGGCAACAGTAGTCAGCTCTCAGCAAGGTTTTCCAGGGGTGGCTTACCTAAAACAGATAACAATAAGGGTCACAGCAACACGTTACCACGTGCTTCTGCTTGAATTCACTACCAGATAGCTTTGTTAGTTTCCTAGCATGAACTCAAGGAGTTCCATCCAGGCCCAGACATTGTTGCAGTAAGAAGGTGAAAGGACCTGATGAATAGATCTGGGATAAAATCCTTTCAAGAAAATTATCTAAAAGTCATCTCAAGGCCTAGAAGACTGGTGAAAACTGTCACTGAAGGGGATAAGTACAAAACATCGCAAGCTGTCCTAGCCCTCTCTGGTGGGCTCCTTATCTCACCTGTTATCACCAACCAACACCTGTGGCACAAATCTAGACAAAAAAAAAAAAAAAAGCAAGGCACAATGGCCATATGGTGCATCGCTACAGCATATCTGCTCCTCACTTTCTCACCCTCCACCAGGGAAGCATAATATCAAGCACTAATCTAAAATAGGCTCCAGCTGGAATCTCACTTGGAGTACGAGTCCTGTTGTGACGAAATTAGTTAAAAGGCCTCAGTCAGAGCTCACCTACAGCAGGCAAAAATTCTGAGCAGATCTCAGTCTGGGAAATTATTTGCTTTTGGATGTATGAAAAGTCTAGCCAGGGAGATGAGTGCCTCATTTAGTGACTGGAGTTTTCTTTGATTTCTGGTCCCCCACCAACAGTAAGGAGAAAGCTCGCTGCTTGCTTCACTTCATCCCAGTGTCTTTTGTATTAACTTGCACAAGACCTCACTTCCCAAGTGGACAGAAAGACACACGCTTCACTTTGTGATACTGCTTGTTCGCATTTGTGTTCAGTTGCATGGTCCTATCCTAGCAGCATGCGCTCTTGTTTCATCATCCAACACTTTCCTTTGTCGTTTTTATATCTTTTTACAGGTGTTGTCATAAGAGCTGGAAAGAACAGAGTATCTGGGAAACCTGACAAAAGACAGTTGATTTCACCTAATTCAATATAAGGGATGGAAGGCTGTGCATATGCATTTGTCTACATCCAGATACACACAGATGCGTGCATGCATATTTTCTTTTCAGAACCCTTTTTACATGTCCCCTTAAATGCTGACAATGCAAAACGAGCAGCCCTGTGCAACTCTGGCAAATTGGAAAGTGTAGGTTGGGCAGCCAGCACCAACCTTAATAACCAAAAATAACTGCTTGGGTCTGAACCAAGTATTTTCTCATCAGTATGCAACACCAGGGTGTAGTAGGAGGAAAATGAGGAGTGGGAGGATATAAAACAAACAGTGAAAAGGAAAAATGTCAACTGTGCTCTGGCCTTCCTTTCTGCTTCTCACAGCCCACCCCAAGCAATGCAGTTGTGGTATGCGACGGGCTGCGTACAAAGCCATGGTAGCACGCATACATCCCAACACATCTGGCGAACAGTTGTCCGACTTTGTGCCGCGAGTCAGCCAACAGCATCCACATTTCTCAGCGAGCCCTCTGCCATTGTTGCAGAGTGGTTTATGACTTAACTTTTCCTTTGTAATAGGTTCGGTCCTCTAGCCAGAAATACTGCTGTCACTCTTTCATCTTTGCCTCCTCACTTGCTGCAGCCTTCATCCACACATCCATGCATGCAGTTAAACTCAGGGCAACTGCATCAGAGAGGGACTAGATGCCTCAGGATTTGATATAAGTACTTTATCTGAAATACTAACCACCCTCCCCTCCCAAGACCGTTCCCTTCAAAGCAAACCATATTTGTAGAGGTGTGTAATACCAGCTTGCAGGCCTGACTTTGGCATCAAGGTAGAAACGTGTGGCTTCAGTTCTTCCAGGTACAACACAAGAAATATGTAGTCTCAAGTTACCCAGGGAAGTGTAAGGAAACAGAATTACTTTTTTGGTTTAGACTCACATATCCAGGGAAAGCACATCTGTCCTTTCCCTTTTCTCTGCTGCCCACGTTACCAGGAAAGCTGTTAGGGACAATCCCCTCCTCTCTGATCTTGGCTTGGCATGTGGAGTTGGTGGGGGAAAAAATAAAATCCAGCACATTGCCTGCCACTGGTTTGTGTTATCATTTTATTTCTATTGTCCCATCCTGTGAAGAAACTGAAGTTTCAGTGGGGCTGGAGTTTGATGGGAGTATCTTGAGGAAATTTCAGATAAAGAAAAGAAAATAAATAGACAAGCAGACACTTACTTGTGAGTTGGTCCATGAGTATGGCAAGAAGAATGGTTAGAGAAGAAACTCTTGCTAAGCATTGGGGGTTGCATCAGACAAAGAGCAGAGATGCAACCATGGAAATACAGCTGTGCACACTGGAAGATGTGATAGACTGGCAAAGTCAAATCGCTTCTAAAGCAAAATTAACTGTGATTACTTGATGCAAGACATCACTCAAACCAATCAAATTGTTATTTTGGGAAATCATAAATTTGTATCCAGAGTCAGTTTGTCACTCATTAAAATCTTATAAGAATGATTAGGAAATTATCTTAATAAGTAAATGTTCTCCTCTTTTTCATTTAATAGCTTAAAATGTAAGATGATCTCACCTGTCTCCTACATGACCACCTCACAGGTAATTATTTTTATTCTCATGCTCACTGCTGGGATTGGGCCCAATTTAATTCTTCCTGGAGCAAGCTCAGCAAGGTTCTACACCATTGTCTTTATGTGGGTGAGGACGATTGCCCTGATATGATACATCTGTAACTCATTTATTCCAGTTCAGGTCTTGTTTTCCAGAGATAAGGGCAGAATAATGCTGCAGTGACCACGAAGTACATGAAGAAGAAAGAAAGAGGAAACCTTATGAAACAAGTGAAAGCGGTATAATTTGGAGCACCCTTGTGATTAGTGTATATTATAAGGTGAATTATTTTGCCGGTTATATCTAATAGATAGAAACTGGTTACTCAGACCACTTCTACCAGCCTTTTTGGCTCACTTGAAAGCTATTCTTGCTAGGAAATCCCCTGCAGGAGGGACTTCACAGATCGGTATGGTAGTATTCATGTATGCTGCATATCAGTAGACTCAAGCTGGGGACCTTATTTTATTTTAAGGTGCTTCTGTAAAATTCGCTGTTGTTAAGATATGCAGAAGTAGGCACGGTGATTATGAATGTATCCCTTAAATTATATTTTGAAAGGGGGACTTAAACACATATCATTTATTTTGACTACACGAGGGCATATTTTGCCCACATACGTATGTCATATTGCTTAGTGGAAAAAAAATAAAAATCTTCTTTTTCTAAGAATTACTCTTCTAAAACAATGGACTGGATGGGTGCATGAAAGAAATACATATCAATATCATTTTTTACCCTTAAAATAAAATAAAATAAAATAATAATAATTAAAAAAAAAAGGCAAAGTATATTGGAGAAACCATAAAACAAATAAACCAGAACACAAATTCAAGAACAAACTGTTTTTAAAAAGGAAAAATGTCAAGTGCAAGTTGCTGTAATATGAATGCAGCAGTGAATTCACTTTGCCTTTAAATTTTACTTTTCCTTACATTGAGCTACCGGCAATTGAAAAGCTGTTGAAATCTGTACTTCTTAAGCTTCCTTTTCAATAGCATAACTACAGGAAACCCAAGGGATTCAAGTGCCCAACAGGTTAAGAGCAGTTTTATTTAATACATTGTCCTGCTTTCCTGAAAGAGAATGGTGATCTCTTTAAGAGACCTTTTTGATTTGCTTTCAGCTCATCCCTGCTTCACAGTGCAATTCTCTATTTCTTTCTCTCCATATCTAGAAAAAAAAAATGCCAGTGTGACACATTTTCAGAAAGTGACAACATGGTTTAGAAACTGTCAGTACCTAATGAAGCATTTCAGCTCTATTTTATAAGCTGTGATTATCATGATCATTTTACTGATACATATATGGATTTGACATCTGCAGCCCTTTAGCCTTTTAAATAATCTGGTCAGCAAAGTTGCTAGTATGTAGGTCAATTTAACCACTTCTTTCCAGGTTTTCCAATGCTTTTTCAGTCTTATGCTTTGGGTATATTTTGTTTCTTCCCTGTACGAAACAGAGCAGAGAAGACTTGGAAGACATCCAAAAAAATCAATTATAAACTCAGGAACTTCTTTTTACTTACTATATTTGCTCAAGGCAACGCATCTTGCAAGTAACACTGACAGAAGGGCTCTGACCCAAGATTTAAAGCACAGACCGGAACTTTTGCTCCTGCTGCTGTTAGGTTACCAAAACGTTTGGTTAATTTTAAGTCTTCTTGTATAGATCCTGAGATGACAGGATTGATAATGTAGGAACTGGGAGAGAAGCAGGTTGTAAAACCTGAAGAAGGAAATGAAACCCCAAAGGTTACAGGGTGGACTGGCGTTAGGAAAGGGCCCAGCTAAGATTTCTGGAAGACTTTCTGAAAGCCTTTATCCAGCTTTCAGGCCCATTCACTTTGGCATCATGCCTGTGCACTGCACTCCACATCTCATCTGCTTTTGTGCAGCAGTTGCTCGCATATGAGTAGCCCAGGGACAGGACTTCGGTGGTCCTGGCAATGCCGAGTGTATCCGAGCTGATGTCCACCCAACCAGAAGATGGAGAAGTGCAGGAGCAGTACATGGGAGCCCAGGGGACGGCAGCTGGGTGAGTCACAAACATTTCACTTATGTGCAAAGGTACAAAATATCAGATACACGGATAACCAAAAAATAATTTGGGTTGAAAGGGAAGATCAAAGTGTTCGAATGTCTGATTCCCTTTAAGTACACAAGTGGTCCTGGTGAAGTTCAGATGCCTTCGAAACATCCCCATGGAGGCTCAGGCTGAGCCAATTTCATAGACGACTGTGCAGTCTGACATACAATTTGTTTTCTTGTTCATTGCAGAAATCCTCTAACCATTGATTGGGCAGTGTCCCCATGCTTTGATTACCGCCAAAATTTTACTGTTAGTCTCAGAGATAAGGAAGCAAATTATGCTTGATTTGCTTAAAGATTTTATTTTCTGTAGAAAACTGGAGGTTTTTCATTGGAAATGTCCAGCTGCTACATTGTTCCAGGCTGGAGGTCTGTAACTACACTTACAAGCAATTTTGAAAAGCATTTTCCAGACCAAGGTTAAAAGCATTTTTGTGTGTGTGTGTGTTTGTGATGTGGCTGATTGTTTTTGAGCTTGGTCCTGCCATTATAACACATTAAGTGTTATCTTTTCATGGAAATAGGTATGTCTGTTCTTTCTCACTTTGAAATCAAGGTGAGTGCTCGACCAGCCAGACACAGGGAATGCAGAAGATGTTACACAATTCCAAACCTGAAAGCAGAAGCATAGCATGAGTGTTGTAGTGCATGAGTAGCGTAACACAAGGCAAGTGGCACAGCATTTTGGACACTTGTGCCAACTATTCTTGCTGTCCACAACATGTTTCCCTATACCTACACAGAGCTGAAAGTAGGTTTGAAAATATGCATCACAAAATTCAAGTGAAAGCTAATGATTCCTATATGCAAGTGTGTATGTACCAAGCTACTTGCATATACAGAATAACAGCTAGGTTTTGCAACAACTTATAGGTAACCACTTTCTGCAAATGCTGGTTTGTGTTTCTTCCTGGAAACCACCTACAGATAGCCAAGAACTATAGAAACCCTGAAAACTGTCATAGCAACTTTTAAGCTTACAGTTGGGAAGTTTGTGCCATATTGGTGCGTTGTTTTGAAACTGCCATCCAAAAGTTCTCATGTAACATCAAGCACCTGTTCGGTGCTTTTCTGAATCAGGTCCATTCACAATAATCATTTACTCACGCTATGACTACACTATCAATTTGTAAGTCATGGGATGCCTTCTCAATACAAATTGACCAGTCAGACTACATTCTCATTATGAATTGACTCATGAGCGTTCTTGAAATAAAATATGCACTCTCCTTCACATGAAATTATAACACAATCTTCCTGAAGCAGTGCTTACAGATGGGAACCCTTTCCCCCTTTCAGTCTTCTTTGTAAACAGATTTTTCCTATAGGAAATGAAGAAATGAAATTCATTCCTGGAACAGTGAGTACAGCCCCGTGTCAGAGCCCGAGGATCTTGCCCTCATTTGCTCAATTACTTCACAAATGAAATAAACATGCATGCCCAGTGCCATCCTGCTCTGGGTCAGGAGGTCTTCTAAATTATCAGCAGCTCGTTGCACCACAAAATTTACTGCTACCTACCACAGTTTAAACAGGGATGTACAATAGATTAGCTACTAATTAAGGACTAAACACTCAGCTGAAGAAAAGCTGTTGAAAACACACTCTTAGACAACCTATTGGTCTGATTACAAAGTTTATGAAAGGGTCTGTGGTTCAAAGGAGCAACACCTTTCATTTTCAAACAGCAGAGCCAATGGGTGAAGACAGAGGTACAACTGTAATGCAAGAGATTGGAATATCACTTGTCATCTACTTTATACACTGTGCACATTTTTGCTATCAAAACCTCCTGGATGTCTCTAGTGCAAGTTCATCTACAGTTTGTCAGGGCTGCGTGTAAGACCCTGTATGGACCAAGTGATTGTAATTTATCTCTGCTTTTGATGGCAGATTTTCTATATTCAAAATGCATCTTGAAAAATGTAAATTTTCTTCTATAATTTGTGTTTTTCTTCCTGCATTGATCTCAGCTGTAGAGTGACATGTTCATTGACTTTCTAGCTAGTGTTTGAAAGAAGACTCTCATCTGACAGTGCGAGCAAGTGCAAATGTTTGTGAAGAAACTTCGGACAAGTTCAAGAGAAACTGGCTCAGAGACACAAACCCTGGAAAGATGCTTCGGGTTCCCTCATCCCATAGATTTTGCTGCTCTTGTTTGGGCCCACTTAAAATACGTGCACGAGTTGTTTCTGTCCTCTTATGTTCACTGAAGGCTTGCAGACAGAAACTTTGTAAAGCCTGTGTACTGTCTCTTTCTTGCGCTCTTTTTTTCCCTCACACTAACCAAAACAGAGACACACACGCACACACACAGAGCCACAGCTTGTCAACAGCTTTAGCAAAGTAAAATACAAATGATAATTAGAAACATGTGACCCTAGGAAAAGCAGCGCAGAAACTAAAAGGTCATCTTTTTTCCAAATGACCTAATTAGAAAAGCCGGGAGTGTTGGCTACAGCATAATGGTTTTACACAGCTTTTTAGCATAGACTTCCTGTTTTAAAATGGTACAATTTAGCGCTCCTGAAAAAAAAAAAGAAATATATATATATATATATATATATATACGAATTGGCATTTAATGCCAGCAAAATTAGGCCTCACAGGGACACCTGCCTCAAGCAATATCCGTCCTGTTAGATCTATCTTTGCCATCCCATAAAGACCATCCAGAAGCCAGTGCCAGGACCACTGCCAGCTGACAGGAGAGGCTGCAACGGGAGCAGGCAGCGTCACCTGCACATGGTCAGCACACGGTGAGCCCATCGTGCTGGTGGTGCACATTGCTGCCACCTCGCCTCACCTCCACAAAGGGAAGAGGCATGGCAAAATGCAGAAAAATGGGTCGGGGTGGATAGGGATCAGGGCACAAGGAGAGGGGAGGATGAAGGTTTCTTGCCCAGAGTATTCTCAAGGAGAAGAGCACAGGACACACTTGGGGAAATGGCTAATATCTCACCTCCGCATCACTCCGTGTTGCCATTTAGTAATTTTCTTTGTTCTGGCGAACACGTATGCCATAGACTTCTACGGAACTATTAATCCCAACTTGTTCGTCGTTTAGCAAAGCTATATTTAGTTTATGTCTTTTCCCCATAAATCAAGCCCTGCAGGCTCCTCGATGTTAAACAGCTTAATGCTGGCAGCTATTCCCAAGCCATAGGGCATGTCCCCGCTGCAGCAGAAGCGCAGAGGGCTGCGAGATCGGCTCAGGACAGCAGCGAGGGGAGGACGTGAGCCCGCTCCCAGGCTGGACGTTGGATCACCAGGACAGTACAGATCTGGCCTGAGCTAATTAGAGAGAGGGACAGAGTTCATGGAGGAAGAGCTGGAGAAAATAGCTTGGGAAGTGCTGGGTTAAGGCCGTAGCATGCCTCTGGTTTATTAGAGGCAGCCAAAATAGGTTTCTGTGAATCCAGCAGAAGAGAAGCCCTAGCTTTCACATGGCAGAGCAGCTGAGTGCTTTGCAGCCATCGTAAAGGTGGGAGGGACATCCAGCTTGCGTGTCCGTGTCCCCAGGGGCTTAGAAGTTCTCCACTCGTCGTGGTTTCATTGGGAATCGACGGCATTGCCCATTTCTCAGGCATCTCTGTGTCCCATAGGATTGAGCTGGATCAGGCAGCATGGAAAAATAATATATACTGTGCATGTAATGTGCTGCTTAACCATTTTTTCCAAGCTTACAAAAGCATGTGATCTTCATTGAAAACTGCGTACATGCCAAGTTTTGAGCTTTACATTCAAACTCTTTGAGAGTTTGTAATGGAAAAAAAAAAAAAAAAAAAAAGTTAAAAAAAGCCATAATATTTCCCTGGCTTTATTGTTCTGAAATGACTGGATGGATTTTATTCAGCTGTTTATTTTTTTTGTTTGCTTTGGTCTGAGAGGAACAAATGTCAAATTTTAACCTCAAAGGTAATTTTCCTATGAGAGGCACTGAAAATAAGGGTTGAAAAATAAAATAATCTTTTGAATCATAACAATAGTAGTGATGGCACAATGATATTATGTACTAATAATAGTTCCCTTGTAGTAATACTGCTGGTAATGGTGGGTATCTCATCCATAATTAGTCTGGGGCATTCAGATGTACTTGGTTCTTACAATGCACAGCCCAGAATTAAAAAAAAAAAAAAAAAAAAAAAAAAAGCAAGATACCATATCATTTGTAGCACAAGTTCTGTGAATATTTAAGGTTAGAAAGTGGCAATTTGCATCTTCCCTGTATTGCACTGAAAATGTAGCCATTTGCATGAAGACTTTTTTTTTTTTTTTCCCGTGTGCATGCGATGAGTACCTCTGTCAGAGAGAGAAAATCCGGTCCCTTTAAAGCATTCACACCTGCATGGGGCTGTCTGTTGATCTGGGGAGAATCAGGTCACTAAGACATAACTTGGTTTCAAAGACTGAAAGGTACTAATTTTATATGCCAGTAAATCCATCAGATCACAAGGAGACTGAGGAAATGCTTTTATCTTTAAAATGACAGGCATTAATAATGTTACCAGAATTTCCCTTATATATAACTTTAATAGTTCGGGACTCTTCAAGATCCGCACAATGTGAAAGCTTCTGAAATATAAAAGGCAGTGTCCCCTTCAGAGTTACTAGCATTGCCAGCATGGGCGTGGGAAGATGAAATATGTTCTCAGGAAAAAGAAAAGGATGGACAGAAGACAGGAAAAAACCATAACCATTTAAAAAGAGGTATTTGATATAGATGCTTTTTCTGACAATTTAGCTGGTTATGAAAGGAGAAAGACCAGCTCCAGAGTGGGATTGCAGCCACGAGTTCAACCAGGGAAAACACATGCCAAATTCACGCTTGGAGGTGCACACACGGGCACGCACCTGGGAAGGCCACGGCCAGTCCTGAAAAAGCTCGGTGAACATCAGCCAGCTTCTACAGAAACACTACTGAGGCTGCCCCCAGCTCCAGAAGCACGATCACAACACCAGCACAACCTTTGATGTACTTGGTGTCCAATAAAGAAATGGGACGTGGGTTTCCAAAAAAACAGCCCATGCTGGCAATCTCTCAAAGACAGTGGGAAATTTACTACCCGCTGTGAAGCGAGGTCAGCAGCACGCACTGCTGGAAAGCTGAACTACAAACACCAGGTGTGGTCTGGAAGTGAAATGTCCTGTCTGCTCAGAGCATTGTAATCTCTGCAGCTTCCCTTGTATTTCCTCGGGTGAGGTCCTGGGAGCCAACTGTCAGGAAATGGATGCCCAGTTCTAAACAAAAAGTGGATAAATGAAGCACTCTGCTGGGACTGCAGGTCACGTTTTAATAATCTCAGGTTAACGAGATGTCAGTCTTCTCTCCACCCCAGGATAAGAAAAAAGTGCAGAAAACTTTTTGTCTTATGTACCTGCTGCTAAAGGAGTTCTGCATTGTGTTCTTCTGATATATACCTGCTTGGGCCACGTCAGCAAGTACATGAGAAGAACACGATAGGCACAATCTACCTCGAGCCACTGATAATTTCCTAGCAGGGTGCCAGGGTGCATCTCGGCTGAACAAAGCTGGAGAGGGCATGCCAAGACCTGAGCCAAGGCTAATCACCGCGGGAACTGCACCCAGGATGAAATTTCCCGAAAACACACGAGAATTAGCAGAGAGGCAGTACCTCCCGGGCAGAATATAATGCACTGATGAGTCACAGGGGCTGACTGGACACCCTTGCAGGTAGTACTCGCTGGCCGCACCGTGCACTGAGCATTTAGCAGCCCCTCCAGATCATTACATGCCTGCTCTTTTCTTCCAAGGCTAATGGAGGTCCTGGGAACGGTTCGGTAATGGAGCTCTGCAGGGAGTTAGTGTCACTGCTTTTTTGTCTTCCCACCTTACTTAATCATCTATCTAATATAGGGCCTATATTAGCTACCCAATATAGGAACTGAATCTTTGCCAAAATATGGCAGAGCTCGGAGAGTGGGGAAGAGACATCACAGGAGCAGCAAACCACACAGCTTTTTCATTTTGCAGCGTGAATTAGTCATTACTACCCCACACCTGCTTCTCTTTAAAAATCAATGAGAAAAATATCCTGGTAAAATGATACAGGTGAGTGATCATATTTACTGAAGTTCCTGTAATCTGAACTTCTGTTCTTTAAGATACGTTTCATTAGTATCACGTTAGGGAAGCACACTGAGATTTTTACAATGGCAGCAGCAATTCATTGCCTTTGTTAAAGGTTATTTGAAAGTGTGCGCAGAGCAGATCTATAGAAAACCTACAGGATATTCCATTTGGTTCCTATGATTCAAGCTTGCTGCAGACTGTACAGTCACAGCTTCCCATTTCTGCTGGAAATACTACAAGCTATTATATTTTTTTATTAGCTACAATGTGCAGATATGGAAACTGAAGGATACCCAGCTCCTTCCACTTCTCACTTCCAGTCGCCCACTCTCTCTTTCTTTCCCTTTCACACACACACTTCATTGATCTGAATTCTGCATTTATTTTCATCAGAGAACAGATTTGGTTGATCACAGAAGTTGCTCATTCCAGAGTGGAAAGATTTTTGCTTTGTTTGGCAGTGGGAAGCATTTTTAACAGGTTCGGGCTTTCAGAGTTCACATTTCATAAGCTAGCTGCGTGACTTGATTGAGGCAGTGTGAGCAGGAAAGGCAACAGAGTATGCACAAGCAGCACTACGAAATAAGCTTCTTCTCACACCGATTGCTTTATTGCCTCAGTATTGGGTTTGCAAAGTTTCCTAATTCACAGATACCCCGTCTACAAAACAATTACTGGTTTTCCTCTTGGTCTTTTTTTTTTTTTTTAAACTTTTGTGCTCAGTGAGCATCAGCACAGAGAACTGGCAGTGCCTGTCATTCCTGCCTGATTACTAACACAAGCTGCAGGGCTTGCAGGGTCTGCACAAGGGACCAGCTTGTTTGTGCCGGCCTACCAGAACCCCACATCGGTCCGTAAAAACCTGAAGCATGGCACGCCAGCTGCGGCAAGCTAAAACCCCGGCTCCTGGAAGGAGTCGCGTGAGCATCCCACTTGTGGCCGACAAACAGGGAAGCATTGCAAAGGTTATGCGTGCCTGGAAGGCAACACCAGACCCAGGAACTCACATTTTTGAAGCTGTCGCTCGGGGACTGCTGAACATGTATATTATGACTGTAGGAGTGAAGCTCAGAAGCGCAGTGTGCAAGAAGCTGAGTTCTCACCAGGGGCCGGGAGGAGAATAATTCAGGAGAAAATCTTTCTCTTTTCAGTGTTGTTTTTTTTTTTTTTTTCTCTTTACATAACCAATTGAAATAGTTATATTCCTCAGCTGCTATGGAATCAAACACAGAGCTGGTTCCCAAACCATATAAAACTGGCTGAGAGGAGGACAAGGGGTGGTTGTTGGGGGCCTTGTTAGTGACCCCCCAGGGACATAAATGAGGATGCCGCCCCAGCAGAGCCCTGTGCTACTGCAGAAAATGTGGCTGTGTGGATATACAGCTGGCGGGGCACAGCACTCCCACCTAGGAGCAAACCCTGCTCCAAGAGGGTTCATTTGGAGGTTGCGTTTTGGAGGGTTGCTCCACGTTCCTCCACCCTCAGTGGAGATGAGAACCACAACACCGAGTGGTGGAAGAGCAAGGCAGCATCCCCTGTGAAAACACAACCTCACGGATGTTGGGAAGTGGCAGACCCTGCATGGAATCCACCATTTCCAAAGACGTTAGTGCAACAACAACAAAGCATGCCCCTGTCGTTGGTCCCCGCAGCCGCAGTCCCCCTGCTGGGTTGCTCCATGGCTGGAACAAGCTGTGCCCAGAGGTGCCAAGCGAGGTGCGAGGCTGCAAACCTGACTTTGCAACTGATTTTTTAGACCCATGGAAAGACAGCGACTGACTTGGTGAGCATTGCTCCTGGCAGGCAGCATGGCCTTGCACAGGAGGGGTCAGCAGAACAGTGTGTTACAGCTTCAGGAAGTCGCGGTAATTGCTTAAACAAGAACTCCACTTTTTTTTTTTATTTTTTTTATTTTTTGCTATCAGTGCAAATTGTTTCTCAGTGCTTACTCAGTTACATTTCAGGGCAACCTTTGAGCTTTTCTGAGAAGGAGCCATGTAGGAAGGTGTAAAGACACCGAACAATGATCTTAATTTTTGTTGTTGCTTTTCCATTTTTTGAACATTTAAACATTTACCTCAGTGGTATTTGGACAGGAACAGCACTTCAGTAAGACCAATGACAGCTTGAATGGAATGTGCCAATGAAATGCACATGCACAAATTAGGGTTTGTCAATATTAATGATATTTTTCTAAGTGAGGGTCCCTGACAAGTGGACAACATCATCGCAGCATGCCTTTGGATGGGTTGGACAGAAGCCTTGTTGTCTTGTGGGTCTATTGCTCAATAGCATATACTGTCCAGGATCTGCAAGATCATCACCATATTTTGTTGGAGTTAGTAACAATTTACTAATTATCAGCAATGGGTTTCTGAAAAACAATTTTTTCTTTCCGTTACATTTGCCTCTTACCTTTTCTCAGAGGCAGAACTGAATATTCATGTGTAGATCAAATCACTGTTAATTTGGCTCGTTGCTATTTTTTCAGATAGACTGTTAACCCATCATTTTTATGGCACTTTTACAGCATTTGCTGTATTTTTAGAATCTTCACTGGTCTGTTTAATTACTTGGAAGGTTGGTTTTTTTAAAGCTAAATAAAAATTTCGTTCCAAATCAAACATTTATAGATTAAGAGCCATACACACAGCCTCTTGTATCTGCACCTACAATTTTGTGGTTGGAGTCAGCTGCACATGATAATTAGGCATTTCAGGTTTTTCAGCATTTTTGAAACCAGTCTTCAACATTAAGCGTCTGTCCAGTCATGAGTACAATTACACAGTTTGCACAGGTAATTGCAATATTTCAACTTGAAGACCCAGGGTTCAGTTCTGCTCTGTTTTGCACCACAAGCAAAATCCCATTGATTCCTACATTGGGAACAGACTGAGGGTATGCAGCCACACAGTTCCCATAGCCAGATAAACCTTAATTTTTAGAAGTTCAGTCATCTGATCTCACCTCGCTGATATGCATGCTGGAGAGGGCAAAATGTGTGTGGCCAGGGTTTCCTTTTAGTTTTGTAGAACTACACCATCACCACAATCGCTATTGCGACTCGCAAGTTGCTTTGGCCAGAGCTCCATGGTGCTGGGCACAACATACACGGGAGTCAATCACTGCAACAAAGCATTTATAATCTGAGTAAACTTTTAATATTGAGGTTTTGCTTTTCCTCACCCCAGCCCCATCTCGGATTATTTACGGCAGAATTTAAGTCTTCATGTTCAGCCTACAGACAAGGGTAGCTCGATCTTTTCACTGCTGGAAGCTGAATGCTGGTGATGGGACATCCTCTGTGAGCCTCCACCCTGTAGCCAGCTGTGCTGGTGGTCCGGAAGGTTGATGCAGTGCCAGCAATGTCTGGTACATCACACTGCATTTCCAGGGAGAGCAGGTATCAGGGGCAACTGCAGCCTCAGCTGAGACATTTTGCAGACACCTCTGAAGTCATGCCTGGGCTTATTCAAAGCCCACGAGTCAAGGACCAGAATACTATTTGCTGTGTCAGCTAATTCAATTTTACAAACTTATCTGAAAAATACCCTAGATGGACTGGGCATGTAAGAAAACCAAGTATGACAAGTTTCTTTCCTTTTAAAAACAGCAAGAGGATTATGCCAACAAACTGACCTTGAAAAGAGAAGATCTGAGTTAAATTCTCAGCTTTGCCAGGCATTCTTGTGTGCTCATGGGAAGCCTTTTCACTTCTCTCTGATTCTGCTTCCCATCTTACAAGCGGCATAAAACCTCTTCCTTTATCTCTACCATGTATTTAGACCATTAACACTCCCTTGGCTTCTTCCGATTCTGTCACTCCTAACACATCCAGATGCCACCACCAAACAAAGAACAGCTACAGGTTTCCTACCATGCTCTCTGGGGCAGTGTGAGAAGGACTGAGCTTGATGGGACTGTCCCAGGATCACAAAGGAAGTCTGGAAATGGGAGGCTTTAGAAGAAAAAAAAAAATCTTTACATAAAAATTCATATTTTTAGGAAAATAAAAGTTCCTTTCAGGAAATTTAGGAAATAATAGTTCCTATTACTCTAGCAACATTTGTCAAGACTTCTGCCAAATCCAACTTTCTATACCTCAGTTTCTTTGTCTACACAGAAACAAACAAAAAAACCTTTACCACCTGAAGCCAATACAGCATTCAGCCTCATGTTGAATGAGCATGCTGAATGCTCATGAGGCTCTCTGTTACCTGGAGAGAGCTCCAAAGAAGATGATCAGGAATAGACTCTAATTTTCCCATCTGGTGAGTTCTGGACTGCAGTTCCAAGACCACAGTCCCTTCCTCCATGACACATAAATCTGGCAGTAATTCAAATAAAGTTTCTCGAAGCCCTTTTCTGGCTGAAAAATAAAACCCAGAAATACGTAAATCAGAAAGTAAGGAAATACTTTTAGGTTTTCAGGAATCACTAAAGGAAAAGAAAAGCGAGATGTTCACATTAATGTGTGTGGGTTCATAAAGAGGTATTCTTTTAAATTTTTTTCTCAAAAAACATGAGTCTGTATAATGAATTGGACTAGCAGGTATGCTATAAATGTAGCAACTACTGTAAAATGCCATAAAAAATGATGGGTTAACAATCTAGATGAAAAAATAGTAACAAGCCAAAATAACAGTGATTTGATCTTTCATGTGAATATTCAGTTCAGTCTGTGATGAGAAGTAACATTAATGATAAGAGGATATAACTGTCAAAAAAAAAATCCTGGGAAAGAAACTTAATGGAAAGAAAAATATTATTTAGACCCCAACGCTGGTAATAAGTAAATTATTACCAACTTTGATAAAATTGGACAATTAATATGTAAAAGTGCCATAAATGCATGTAGAGTCTCTAGCATGCAACATGAGCTGTTGCTTAATAATAGAGGACCTGGTTTAGTCTAAAACTTTCATAAACATCTTTTTATATTGTCCTCTACATTTGGAAAATTATCCCATTTTTCTTGAGCTCTTTTCTTAGGGTGTTAATAACAGAGTAAGAGTTTTTGAAAAGGCTTTTCAGATATAATCTTCTCAATTTTTAAGGAGTGACTGCACTTCTCATTTGATAGCAGCAATTTTACTTTTAACTGCATATAGTTGCCCTTGACTATAATAAGATATATTAGGAATGTAAATATTGCATAGGCATAAGTCTGTAAGCGAGCCCGCAGAGCACATGCAGGCTATCCACAGCTTTTCAGGGCTGCTTCTGCTGTTCTGCAGATACACATCAAACCGATAGCTGAGGCATTGTCAGGCATCTTTGGAAATGCACGAGTGGTAATACACAGGCAGTGCAGCACACACAGCAAATCTGGTGCAGGCAGCTTTTAAGACATCTTGCTGCAGATCGAGAAACATTAATTCAAGCCATGCCCTCGGCTCACTCTGAAGCCAGCCTTCATGTCTTATCACCCCAGCTGCAAAGAGTTAGTGGTCATTTTGGTTGGAAGAGCAAAGAGCGCCCAGATGTGAGCCTTCCTGTGCCCCTTCTTTTTGCACCTACTTTAAGGAGACTTCAGAAGCAGTCCAAGGGCAGTAGCCTCAGGTGAGACTTTCTTTTAATAGAATAATGATGAACATGCTCTGACATCTTACAGAAGGGATATTTATAACACGAGAACATCATATGGCGAAATCTATTCCAGAATATGTCTGGGCAAAAGAGGATGTTTCCCTACCTGCAATGGACTGGGATTGCTTTTATGGAAAACTGAGGACAAGGAGCACATCAGGGCTCGCTCATGAACCAGGCGCTGATGGCACAGTCTTTCATTCACCTTCCTTCACAGAGCTGGCCCCCGTGATAAACAGTAAGTGCTTTTCTCCCGTGACCCACCAGGTAGATGGAGAATATAGGACTGGCCATAAAAGCAGTAAGGCAAATCCCAAAAGCACCTGATGTATGAAGCTACCTAGATTGTCTCAAACAGGTTGAACTGGGATGAGATCTGATATTAACCAGCAACTGAGGAAAACGATCTCTTCCATCTAGGAAATTCTGCCAGAACTGCAGTCAGCAGAAGCTACATGTTAAAAAAAGATGAAGCTAGCACAGAAGTGATGTCCTTCTGCTCCTGAAGGCTGCAGTTTGGGTCTGCTTGTCTTGTTTTTTCCTCCTCAAACAAGACCCAGCCAATAAAGCCCTATATAATGCATTCAGATTCCTGTGGTAACAGTGGATCTTTCTTTTTGTACGACATTTTTTCAAAGTCAGCTTTATGTATATGATTCCCGCCTGCCAAATATCTGCCCCATTTGAAATCTATATCTAGCCTGAAACATTGTGTTTTGCCCTCTGGTTGACCGTCTGCGCCACTGAAAGACATCCTTGTGAAGAAGTGCCCCTTTGCTCCTGTGGTTACCAATCCTGCTCCACGCAGTTTCCAAGGGTGATGCTATTATATTGCTCCAGCCACTGTATGCACCCTATTGAGTAATTTACTGGCCAAGATCCTAACAGAGGAAGGGCCTGTCTAGGATCCTGCTGAATTTTAAAAGGTAGGAATATTGCACTTCATAACAAGCAGCCATTAATGATAACCAACAATATAATTCTTATGGAATTACGCCTTGCATCTGCACGAAATTCCCAAGCATGATAAAGAGAGAAGCAGAGATGTTAACCTCTTGTTTGCCACGCTTCCTGGAGCGTAATTGCAGAAGAGTGGAAAGAGCGTGACCCCGCAGCTTTCCAGCATTATAATTAGCATTCCCCATACTGAAGCCTATTGTCTGCAGGACAGTTTTGTCTCTCCTCTGTTCTGACTTGTGCAAAATTACACCCCTAAATGTGAGTTCATGGCCCTTCCTCAAAGCCAGCCTTTTGTTTTCAGCGTAGTACCAAAATCAATGGACTGGCAGGATGTTCAGCATACACCCACAGGGTCAGTTTGATGCTCATTCACTAGATACATACGGTGCATTGTGAGGATCTATATGAGATAACAATGATTTTCCACTTTCTAAGTGTAGCCACATGAGATTAGGGTATTCGGCAGAAAAATGCTGCCAATTCTTTTTGTCGTGCTATTAATGGCGAGTAGCAGAGGCTGTACATTTTGCTTGGATTACAGAGCAAAACCTGTTCAAAATCTTCCTGTTTCTCTTGTCATGTAAAAATGAAGCTGTGCATTGTACCTCATTAAAACAAACTAAGGTACCTCATTAACACCAGCCTAGAAGTACTCTGAATGTCAGAACTGGAAGTCTGTATAATTCTGACATGAAAACTTTTACTGAAGAAAGGCTATGTTTAATTAGGGAGATACTGACAGGTTTTAGCAGAAAGATTAACAATCTGAAGTTCAGAAATTTGTCTGGACTGAGTCCTGATGTCCTGATGAAATATCATGATCCTTACCTCAGCCTGCCTTTTCTTTAAAATTTCTGCCTCTGTTAATGAGGGGGGTTGATATTTTTTTTTTTTTTTTGGCCATGACATCTTTTTTCTCTCCAAGGGGAATGAATGGACTTGCACAGGTAACAGCGGTATAACTGTGGGCAAGATTTCTAAAATTTCAAGCAGTCCGTTCTTCAAAAGCAATGGTCATTTAAAGTTCTTCTCATTGAGCTCAGGTGAAAGGAGTCAGCCAGAAAACATTACAGACAGATTTGGTGTTTACAAAGGCACTTTCTGGTGGGACCCTGACTGTCACACTGGGCGATCAGAACCCAACAGGGATTAAGGAGCACAAGTCAAGTCTCCTGCTCTTGAAAAATCTTGCTATAGATGTTCACAGAGATGCTGTATGTAGAAATGAAATCAAAAACCTCAGCTGTATGTCATGATTTTTATTTTTCCTGAAACGGTGGTATAAGAAAATAGAAATTATATACAGCATTGTCTCATTGTCTCTGGAATACAAAAATCCAAGCCTACTCCAGTTTGAGTGCTGAGAGTATCCCTGAGTCCAGTTTGTCTGGAATTTTTTGTTCTTAGGGATATTAAAGAACTGGCAGCACTGGAAAGAGAAATCCACCACTTATTGTAATGAGGAATTGAGGATGATTTGCAGCAGGAGATGGCTCCTAGGGATGCACCGAGATGGTCCAGGGTGAGGGCTTCACCCCATGCCAAAACCACGCGCCCTGTACCTGTGGAGGAGGCTTCACACACGTCAGGCAAACACCAGCCCCGCTTGTCTGGGACTGCAGAGATGAGGGCACTGTGCTAAAGGCAGAATTCACCATCTGACTGCCGAGGCTTTTTCCTTATATGGTGTTTTTTGACTCATTCCCATCTTACTCAAAACCAGAGCAGAGTGAAAAAATTGCCATAAAAAAATGAACACAACAAATTTAGCATTTTTTCCTATTCCATGAGCAAGTAGTGATTTTTTTAAGCAAACTTCTATTCAAATTTATCAAGCGCTTGCTGTAGAGTTGTTTGGTCTCTTCATGGCTGAACACAAAGAGCTCTACAAGTATATTAGACGCTCATCTTCCAAAAGGTGACATAAGCTTTTTACTTGCATCCAGTTAACCAGGAGTTTTGGTCTTATATTCTGAGTGAAGTGTCAGGAACGAGTTGTAGAACTTTTCTCCATTTTCCCCCTTTTTTTCTGAGACACATACATTATTAATTTCTCCAACTCCATGAGGTACAGTGAAATCAACTTTTCTGGTTTTTGGTTTTGTGTTTTTTTGTTTGTTTTGGTTTTGGTTTTGGTTTTTGGTATTGTTTTAACTCTACGGATTGAACCATCCAGTGTGTTCAATTTCTTTCCTTATTCTTATCCTTATTTCAATAACTTATTTATTTTTAGTGTTCTTATACAGCTATTTCAGTTTTCCTCAAGGATGAAGGAACCCGTGGCACATAGCACACTGACTTATTGCTGGCACTAGGCAAGTACTTTCATTATAAATGTATGCTAAAAAAATTACCTGTTTGTCTAATTGCAACAATGATTTCTAATAAATTGACCTCAATAAAAAGTATTTCAATTTCCTCTTGATTTGGAATCCAAGGTTTTTCTGAATGTTTCCTTTATTTTCTATCTGTTGTGCTTTTGTGTAGTTAGACATGTTAGATTCTTATATTAATGATAAGAAAGTTGGTATTGTGTGCTTTTCATAATTTTATAATAAATACATGAATAGTCTTAGTTCATGAGAATTTTTAGCTATTGTATGCAGGGCCTCTTAAGTCATATAGCTAACCCCTCCTATATTTTCTTCTTTTATACTAATGTATTCAGAGAAAATAGCTGATATTAAGTTTGTTTCCATTAGTCAGTGCCAACTGAGAAAAAAAAAAGAAAAAAAAAAAGCTCTTGAAAAAGAAAAGGAAAGAAAAAAAAAGAAAGAAAGAAAATAGACCTGTTTTTTAGCATCTGAGGTTCCCAGTCCAGTGCAAAAGTTAAATGTCTTTGCTTTTCCACTCTGCAATGCAGAGAATGTGGTGGGAACAGAATAGCAAGGCAACTCAGCTGGAAAATATCTCAGATAGATGAAATATTTGTCAAGCAGTTTTCTCATGTGAATATGCCTCTAGTTGGTATATGCCAGTCAGCAGAGCATGGCATTTGTTTTATCTTCTGTCCTGAGGATTTATTTTAAAGGAAAAACTGCTGTGTAAGGCATCAGAACTGTAGAGACAACAAAGCAATGCGAGTTTAACAAGAGCTCTATCTTTCATGAGGCTAACAGGAAAAGAGTCAAGTTTTAATATCCTCAAAAGTCCCTTTTTCAGATAAGAATTTTATAACAAAGGAACCTTAAGGCAGGTTCTCTTTCTTCTTCTCTGCTAGACTCGTATTCATTATTGCCAACAAGGCAGTATTTTGCATTTTTTAAAGATGCAGACATCAAATATGATAGTGCTGAATTTAAAATGAATAACAACAACTATAATATTAAAAAACATGTTTTCCCCAGATGTGCTGATGTCTCAATAGAATCTTTATGCAGAAAAGGAAACAAGGCACATATAAGTGTTTATCAGCTTTGCAGCTTACAAAACCAATGTTCTGAACAAAGACAGCAACATATCCAGTGGGTGTTATCTGATCAAAAACATTCCACATGTACAAATCAAAGCAAGGGGGGAAAAAGAGCCATATAATGATGAGATAGCTAAGAAAGCAGCCATATTAGGAAAGGGTCTCATATTAAAACATTTAGGCTTTAAAAAAGGCAAGATGAGAGCTAAGCGAATCCCCCCTCGGGGTTCATGTTCTCAGAAATGGGTCTCTAAATTGGATAAAGATACATAATGATTCTGTTTTCCAGCATGACGTGGGCACTAACCTCTCCACAGGGCATATTTGAAGGTGGGTATGGACAAAAGAAAGAGAGAGAGTTAAGCCCAGAAAGGCAGGCAGGCAGCAATTGGATTCAATTAATATTACAATTAATACTACAAAATATTAAGATTACAAAAGGAAAGAGCCCTGTGGGGCAATAATGTGTAATATCTGCACCATCCTAATTTACTGCTGACCTGTATTAAGTAAACCTGGTTCCTCTGTCTATTACTCATCTCCTGGATGAGGCAGAAAAGCAGTGAGAATAGGGGTCTTTCCACAAAATAATAAAATTCCCATGGAAAGTTTGCCCAAGTATTGGCACTTTCCTCCCCAGGAAGACTGTCCTAGGATTGACTTGTTTCTTATTCGGGAGTTACGTGGGCCTCGGACCATAAGTGCTCAATAAATAGTTGAATCAGTACTGAAACTACAGAGGCTACCTCATTTGCCTATCCTCTTTGACCTCATTTCATGCCTAAAGTGTGAATTCCTCATGCAGATCTTCCCATGGGGGAGAAATATAGATGATGTCTCTCTCACCTATGCTCTTGGAGGTCCAAAGGATGTCACACTATTTTAATGTCCCCCCACCACATCTGAAGCATAAGTAGATGGTCTGATACCTATTTTCATGGGTATTGAAATATTCCACAGGTATATCTCCTATGTAGGTATTGACAAAATTTTTTGTTGCATATGAGCTTTATATTTTTAGGGTTTTATCTCCCCCCACATTGTCCTGAAAATAAAATTGCAAATAAACAATATAAAATGTTATTAAGTTTACATTAAAAAAAAGTAATGATGCGACTTCTGAGTTTAGAGCTTTTAAACTAACTAACTAAATAAAACCTAGAATTTATAAATGTCTTTATTAAAAAATAAAAATAAATTAAAAAAGAAGAAGAAAAAGAAACATCATTAGTGCTGGCAACACTAAGACAGTTTCTTCATTTCATTTGCCAAAGGAACCTTCCAGGAGAAGATTCTTTTTCACTGTTTCTAAGTAAAAAGAAAAGGAAAAAAAAAAAATTACTGGGAGGATGATGGGGAAAACCATTAAATGTAGGAGATGAAATTATCGCTGTATAAGTTAGGAGATGAAAATAGCCCTGTGTAAATCTTAGACTTACCTCTTCCATTTGTACAATATCATTTTCATTTCTGCTTTAAAAGAGCAAAAAAATAGTAATCTGTTGATGCATTTAAGGAGAGGAGCAGAAATGCTGTTGATACAACAGAATCAAATATGCTGGGAAGACAAAAAGTCTTGGATTAGCCACCAGGCTGAACTCATCCAGGGTCTTAAGTGTGGCAGGAATTACTTACTTGGAAAAAATCTGAAGGATTCTTATATATCAGTTTATGATCTGGAGGCGTAGTCAGCTTCAGAAAGCAAATTGTTGCTCCACAAATGGTATAGGAGGCACCAACACAGGACGGGGACACTGTAAGCTACTGGCAATCTCTTGTTTGCATCTTTTGATGCAAACAGATGCAACAGATGATGGCAAACAGACTGAAACAATTATCAATCACATGTCCCAAACCTCATCCTGTGCCTCCCGATGCTCCTGTATAAACTGGACACCAGGGCTTCCCTGCGCCCTGCCTTCAGGACCTATAGTTCTGGTAGGCAGAGGAATTCAGAATCAGTTTGACATTGCCTGTGAGGGACAGTGAAGACATAGACCAGCTATGACTCTTAAATTGTTGTATTTAATTTTATTCATTAAAAAAAAAAAAAATCTTAAGTGTTCATTCACTTCTGAACATTTTTGTGTTGCAAATCTCAGGTTATGGGGTAAAATGCAGACACGCCACCCATGGTTTACTTTTCCAGAGGTGGGAAAGGCACCGTAACAGGAAGATGGAGAGGAAAACTGAGTCATTATTACCGGGGTGAAAGTTCAGCGTGTGATAGGGTATGAGCAGGAGGCACAACGTGTCTGACCCAAAATTAGGCAGGAGTTTCTGCTTCTCTTGCTGCAGGTAGCACGGGCAGCTCCCAGTAAAGGTTCCCCGAGTGGCTGCAGCACCCCGGCCCATTTCCAGCTATTCATAACTCTGCCAAGTGCACTCGTATTAATCTTTTCAATTGAAGCTTTTCGGAGCGGGATCTCTTCTGTTTCCCTTGCCCGTGTTGTCAGATGAGTTGTCTGCCTGCATCTGGAAATCTTAATCAGTCCAGTCACCGTTCGTAAAAGAACAAAGGAAACTGAGTTTTAGTGGATGGGAACTATGAAGAAAGTGCTGTAGCTGGCATCTCTCAGCAATTAGGGACAGCTACTGCCCTGTCTGCGGGTCCTCCTGCATCTGCAGCCCCGGCCACCCCCTGCCCGATGTGGCTTAGGGTCAGCGCCGTGGTACTCAGTAGGTTTGAGTCAGTGCTGCTGGTGAGATAAGGCAAACTACGTGAAACGCCTGGTATTAAAGACAGAACTTCTTTCGCTACGAGCATGCCAAATATTGCTGATGCACCTGTTTTATGTTGAGAGTGGGAAGGCATTCAAAGAGGAAGTGGCCGGCGTTAAAAGAGAAGCAGTGTTTTCAGTCTCTGAAAATAGCCCAGATACAGAACTGGGTAACAAGAATACGTTACCGAGTAAGCGCGTGTTGGAAATGCACTCAGGCAGTTTTTTCATCACCACACACTGAGAGCATGTTCTCAGTGAGCAGGTTCGGGAGCACTTCTTGTCTCTGCCTGCCACTTGCAGGGTCATGGCGTAGCTCCAATGGGCACAGGCTGGGGAGGCAGCCTGCAGCAAAGCCCCCTGCCCAAATTATTTGGCCTTCTTTCCTGATTCCTTCCAGTTTTCGCACAGACATAGCCGAGAGCAATTGGGTTGTCGGTGTACACAAGACAGCATCCTCTGGCACACAGATTTTCTAAAATTGACAACTATTTCCTAAGCAGCGTATTAATTTCCTCAGTACTCAATGGGAATACTGGCTAAAACTGCACCGCAGGTAGGGAAATTATAACAGGTCAGAAACTTGTAGCAACGTTGGAAAGCAGAGGGAAATATTGGTCATCAGTGAAAGAAACCTCCATTAGGACATGAAAGCATGCAATATCCTAGGACGTAAGGGACGGGGAAGAAAGTGTTTGGCACATGGCATAGCAGCCCTCCTTTGCTGGCTGAATCCAGTTAGATGGTACACAGAAGTGTCTTATGATGAAGTGAACAAAGATTTTGCACACCTACTAGGGTGGTAACCCCGGGGCTATGAAAGAAAAAAAAGAATCTCTTAGAAAACGCAGAACACTTGTTAGTACTTTAAAAGATTGTACAAGACAGGAGAAAAGGGTTTTATGTTGGCTAGTTGAAAGAGACAAGAGAACTTACTAAGTATGGTGTGATATATATATATGTATATATATGTTATATATTTCTTTTCAGTTTGACCATGAGTCCCTCCAAGCAAAGGAGGATCTTTGCAACCTGGGAGCTTGGATATGGGGGGGGAGGGAAGGAGCACGAAATGTGCAGCTCCCGTACTTGAAAAGAAATCTTGTTTCCCTCCCACACACATACAAAACATCTGTGCTGCACAGCAGCACACAGCGCAGTCACGGTGTGCTTTACAGGTAGGCAAATACAGGTGTGCCAGGTAAGTGTGAGGATCCCTCTGCCCCGTAAAGCAGAGCGGTCGCTGGGCAGGCAGATGGCATGGAGCTTTTTGAATCAGCTCGTCAGCCAGGTCTGTGAGCGTCTGCACGGGACATGGGAATCGTGCGAGGGAGAGATTTTGAAGGGGAAAGGACAAATCCCCGGGGAGAGCCCTTGAATCATTAGAGCTGTTGATCCAGCATACCATTCACAGGGCAAAGTCTGCTCTGCCGGACGCCCAGAAGGACAGGGTTTGCCTTTTGGTGCTGCTCTTTGGTGCAGCTACTGAGCTGAGGAGTGAATCCAGAGGAGCTTCATGCACCAAAAAGTGTGTGACAAACAACTGCCCCTTGGAAGAGTTATTTTCCCTTAGAGTTAAAATCTTATCCAATTCGATATGTTAATAAACAGCCCTTCCACATATGGAATTTAAAAGCAAGTATCTGCTTTCAGAAATACACACAGCATCTGGACAAAACCAAATAAATATCTTGAGAAAAAAATGTTTAATTTAGAGCAGAGACATGTCTAGCATTTAGAGCACCGGGTTTGGTTCAGGTCCATCTCAACTCAGAATCACCTTCGTCTCAGAGTCTGCCCTCTGAGGACTCCTCTAACACTTGAGAACTGGGGTGGGGAGCAAATTTGTCACCCATTCCCTGTACGGATGTGGGTACTTAAATACCTTTTCCCATCTAATCAAAAGAGAAATTCACACCTTCAGAGCTCTTCCCCATGCTCATCAGTTTGTTCTCCAATGGACGGTGTTTTCTCATTGAAATTCTGCGTCCCCCGGTTTGTACCCTAAATTCCTGGTGCTGAGTGGTGTTCTCTGCTTGTCCCTGAGAACCTCCATCTGTGGTATAACAACTCGATATTGGATTTTCTCTGTATCCAGACAGATGAAACCTCTCACTGTGTGAGCCCACACCCTTGAATGATGCTTTGGACTTAGCTTTTTTATTAACTCGGATGAGAAGCAGTATAAATAATATGTGTTTTTAAACGACATATGGAGGCTTTGATTTAAGTGTATTTTTGAGCCCTCTGTAGTAAATGCTGAGGTCTGAGACCAAATGCAGGCTGGGCATTCGGGGGCAGCAGCATCTCCATCGGGAACCGTAAGGGCGTCACACAAAGAACCAGACCAGCAGTCACTACAAATCAACCTCGAGATATCAGCAAAGCGAGGCTGACCCACATAATCTGGCAGTCCCAATCCAAATTCCCCAGATGTCCAGCAGTACTGAGAATATCCCGTCTGGGATGCTCAGGTTTTGAGTCAAATTAACCTTTCCCCTGTAGTTTTCTAATGTTATGTGAAGCTCGTCTGCAGTTCTATTTCCATACCTCATGCTTTTTTAAGACAATCATCTGAAAAAGAATATGCTATTTTTATAGAAATCTGAAATGGTAGAAAGATGTTCAGAGAACTCGTTGTTGTCATAAAAAATGATAATAATAATAATAATAAAACCAAATATTCTCTGCTTAAAAAAACAGCAAAGAGACAGATATAAAGCAATCACAAGTCTTTAACACAAAGGACTCGAGGAGCCCAGAAAAGTTTTTATAGCTTCTGAGAGTCTTCTCAGTGCCTCGAGAGATGCTCGAGTGTTGCACATTCAGCAACACACATGGCTAGCACAACGAATTACCAGGATCAGCCACCATAAATACTCTGTAGTCCTCTGTTGGATCACTCCAATGATTTTGTCCACCACTGCCTTATAACGTGCTGGCTTATCCTGATGTGAGGAGGTTTGTTACCAGAGATGCCTGGCTTCTGCACGGTAGAGTCTGCAGGAGCTTTCCTGAGGGAGGAAAGAAGGCGAATGGGTGAGGCTGGTGCAAGGGGAAGGAGGGGAAGGATTCAGTCCCTGAAACGTGCTGGGAGGTGCCTGCAGATCCTTGTGTTGTGTGATGTGGTAAACAATCACAGCTATTACACAGAAGAATAATCCTTAATAAAGATGATAGCTAGTTAATAGCTATGCTGAGTGCAGTGAAAGGAAAAGTGGAGTGGAAAAAGCTGACTGACTGCCTCAGATTATTTATTTCTGGTAGCTACATTATTTTTCATTGCCTCTACATATAAAATTCCTCACACGGAGCAGCTTTAATCCTCCCCAGATTCTGTGAGCAGTGGTTAGCATCAAGATATTACTCCCGAAAACTCCCATGACACTGCTTGCTATTTCGACAGGGAAGATTTCTTTTGCAATTACACCACCGTGATGGAATTAGCAGGGTCAAAAGAGGTAGCATGAGAGATGAGGAACGAGCACATGCGACAACCTCCAGGAAAAAATTTACTTGCCCAGAGACAAACATTTCCAAAACTAGGAGCTTGAAGCAAGCACAGACATTCCCAAAGGGGGGCTGCCCCAGGTGGACAGGCAGGTGCTGAGACAGGACCGGGGGTTATCTCCTGGCAAAGATCAGAAGCTGGCTCCTATGGGCAGGATGTGTTTTTCTGGCTGGGATCCCTCCCATTCCCCCCAGTTTGGGTCAGCATCCGAAAAGGGAGGCACCTGGGGCTAGCCTTAAAGGCTGGCACAGACCTGGCCTCCATCACAGCCTGCAGGGCTACGGCCAGCCTCCCCACCACCACTGGTTGACTGTAAGGATGACCAAAGGTTTGGACCAAAATCCGTCTTTCTGGCAGCCTGATCTCATCACAGGTTAGAGTGCACCAGGGCAGGAAGGGTAGGTGTTCGCCTGTCAGCCTGCTGCTCCGGAGACACGAGCCTATCTCCACTCTCCCATGCACTGACTTTAAAAAAAAAAAAAAAATCACATAGGAGAAAAAAAAAAAAAAAGAAAGAAAGGAAAAAAAAAAAAAAAGGAAACAACATCTTTGCTACAGAGACATTTTTAACAAGTATTCCAGAAAGAGCACCAGCTATCAAAAAGGCTGCCAGGACCAGAAGGAGCCATCAATCGAACAAGTTTACATTTCAAAGTTTTCTGAGAACAGTGAAAATGTCTTTACCCTCCTTGATGGGAAAACTGCAGTGCTATAGGAAAGTAGCTATTTGCTGCTTCTTACTGACACGCATTTCTCTGAAGTGGCCCTTTAACCCTGGGAAGGGTGCTGGAATATATAGACGTATATATATTAAGTAGCTCTCTTGAGAGCTCTGCTCGGAGCTGCTGCATGAGCGTGGAGTCAGTCTGCTATCTCTCCCCTTTGTATCTGCCATTGTTCAGCTCTGTAGCTCCTCCGTCATATTAGAGATGAACTGGTTAATTTTTTAAAGCCCTTTCCTGATAGTGTTTAAGAGACGGCAGAATGCATCTGTCTAATTTTGACATTTATCAGATAATTCAGTCAAGTTCCCTCATGTGACACAGCTTTGTTCCCTCAAAAAGAACCTGCTGCAAACAAAAGGCCACGGTATATTGCATGGCATTGCTGCTCCCAGATGTTTCAAAATTAAACTACCAAACCTCTCTGGCCCCGTGATAGGGAGAAGAGCACAAAAAAAAAAAAAAAAAAAAAAAAAAACCCTCTTAACAAGCTGCGTTTTCTGTTTCTGGGCTCCATATTTCATCTCTGTGCTTGATTTTTCTGAGTCATTTGAAAATGATTAGGCAGCTCAAATAATTGTTTCCTGGGTATATTAGCAGCACTATAATTGTCATGTTTAGAGCTAAAGTTGGTAAAGACTGCAGTCTGCTCTGGAATATTCTAACTTCCAATACACAACGGCTCACGGATAAATATTTTGAAACTTTTATGACTCGCTTACCCCTCGGGTTCTTCTTTGTTTCCTTGGCAGGACCCCATGTGGATCCGCGCTGCCCTGAGCTGCGGGTAGGGAGGCTTTCACCCAGAAATCAAACAGCACCTTGTGGCCACTGTCCCATCCTGGGTGGGAAGGGTGGGAGATGGGATTTGGCTTCTTTCCTATGGGCAGGAAGAGGAAGATGCCATCCTCCACCATACGTGCTGTATACGAGCACAGCCACGACCTCGTTATTGCGTTTAATTGTTGTACTTAAATTATACTCTGTGTAATTTATTTGGAAGTTGGAAAAAAAAAGAAAAAAAAAGTTACCAGTTACCATGCCAACAATTCTTTGTAAATACCATCGGTTCTCAATGAACTCCTCTTGACCCGCTGGTCTGAGGCTGCTGCCGTGTGATGTACACGATCCTCTCAGCACTGATCCATTACTTCTGCGCGGTGTTGGGGGTCAAGCCTGTAGTGTAAAGTCAAAGATAATTAGCAGCCCTATCAATAACCAGCTGCAGGACCGCAGCCCAAATGATAGACCAGAAAAATCCAAGGAAAGATGAATAAAAAGTGGAGGAACATGCGTGTGCATTCTATAGTTTGAGCAGCTGCTGTGGACTATCAACATCATCAGGAGACCTCAGCGCATTAGCATAAATTCAAATGACAAATGCACAGTGCTATTCAGAGACTCATTAATTTGCAATGGGTGCAGCGCTCATGACATATTAGTGAAAAATTCAAATGTCTTTGTAGCATCGTGAGTTTAGTTGCGGGACCTAAGTTGCTAAAATGAAAACGTGTGCAATTTTTTAGCAGTTTATTAAATTATGAAGTGTGATGACTATATCTGTGCATCTTTTTAAGCAGATGAGGTCCAGCGTGCTCCAGCACCAAATTGCACGGTTTGTGCAGAAATCTCCCCGTCAGACAAATTTCAAGTGGGAGCCGCCACACGGGCTCGCAGCCGCAGCACGCAGGCTGATATCTCCCCCTTCTGGGTGAATCGCACTGCCATGGACAGAGATGGAAAACCAGGCCATGCCGTGGCTTGCACGCTTTGTTACGCCCGTCTCGCCCACGATTTTCACCACTCGGGCTGGAGGGAGTCAGCTCGGGCAGGGATGCAGCCGGTGCAGAGGCTTTGCTGTCACCATCCCCTGTGCACGACCGTGGCCGCTGTAGGGATAACTCTTAAGAATGGGGGATGGGAAGGCTTAAATGCGAGCCTCTTGTCTCCAGCAGTTGCTTTGTTGATGTGCACAAAAGGGAGGGAGGAAAGGTGTGCGTTTCTGCGTGGAGAGCAAGTTGCCTGTTGTGCTCTTGGCGTGACACCCAGCCAAAGATTGCTGCTGTGTCCTGCAACGCAAAGGCAGGGCAGAGGTGCTTATTCTGAGTGCCCTGGCACTGTCCTGTGCGTGCAGTCCTGACACACAGCTGCATCTTCCTGACCCCTACGAACAGTGCAAGCCCCGCTGCATATTTCTGCTTCCTCCTGGACCTGTAACTGTACCATTGCCTGGCTCCATGCGAGTGTGTTTTTCTGTCCACCTGGCTGTCACGTCTAGTGTGGGCTTACTTTACCAGGAAAACATACTGTAAGATAATTACTAGTACTTTTTGAGGAATAAAAACCTTAAAGTGCAGGAGCCACAATATGTAGTCAGTAAAAAACAGCCTACGTTTTCAAAGGGACTAGTGATTTTAGCTGCAGAGCCTCCGAACAATTTTGAGGCCAATCTGATATTTAAAGAGAGAGGAATCTGCTGCCGGTGGCATGTCCAAAACCATTAGTTGCTTTTGAACGTTTGGGTGTCTCTGTATAAAAACATTATATTTTATACGCACAGCAGTAATTAGGTAACACCGTAATAATAGCCTTAATAAGGTTTGCCGTGCCTCCCAGCATATGTCATGGCTCGGAGTGAACGGAAAGCCATTTCTCACTCTGGCTTCTCGTCTGTGTCATGCCACCTGCCAATGTCACAGATCAAAGGAAGGGGAAAAAAAAAAAAAATGAAATGAGAAGAGGGTGGCGTGCCTGTCCCGTCCCTGGGAGGAGCACCACGTTACCCAGTGCCCCCAGTATTTGGGTGACCCCGGCTGACCAGGCCTCCCAGTGAGCTGCCCAAGCGTGGAAGGTGCTCGCACGGCCTGCACAGTGCTGAACTAAACCCATGTGCTCTGCCTTTAAGCTGCAATATCCCAGCTGCACAAACAGCTTAGGAAGCACCCACACTCAGCTTCTACGCGCTCCTAAGGCTTCACAGGGAGGTGTCTGGGGCAAGGCTGTAAAACCTCTACAGGGCCTCCCATTAAAGCCAGCAGAAGCTTCACCATGCACTAATATCACGTTATTTTTTCTGTTGTAAAACAGAAAATGCCATGAATGCCAATGAAACAGAAAATGCCCCAGAATGCCACGAACTTCCACCAGCACAAGGGGGAGAGGGCAAATATCCCAGAAAGATGCTATACGATGAAGGGGTGGGCTTGGGCGCGCAGACGTCAGCCTCGGGCTTCGTGCCGCCCCGGTCCTTCCCCCTCCAGGTTTCGGCCGTGGGAAACGCTGGAGATCCAGAGCAGTGTCCGAGGCTGGGCCCGCGGTAAATTTAGACACAGAAGGGCACAGAGAGGCCACTCCAGGGGATTGCAGGGAAGCACGAGCCAAGGAGAGCGAAGCCGTGCCTCAGTGGTGCGCTGCGATGGGGGAGTGGTGGCCGCTGCTCTCGTTCCCCACTGGGGCTGTGGTGCTGTGGATGACGGCCCCACGCGATTGCTGGTGCCAGCAGGGCCTTGGAGCTGAAGTGACGGCCGTCTCGTCCCCAGACCAGGGGAGTTTAGCCGTGAATGAGTTCCTCCCACCACCCACATCAAGAGAGCCACGCAGGAGCTCGCCGCAGCAGAGGCTTCCTCCCGTTAGCTAAATGTCACCTCTGCTGGGAGATGAAGTCTTATTCTATATATCTCTTCAAATCCCAGTAAAAGGAAAGAGGGCACAGGTTTCTTTTAAGAAAGGACTCTGCTTTTCTTCTGAGCAGCAACTTCCCTTCGTTAGCAGACAGCACCGACCAACAGGGTCTGGTTTAAAATATAACCACCTTATCTCCACCACCAATTCCAGGGGTTTCTGTGTATTTGTGGGGAAAAAAAAATGCACTTCATTTTGCACCTGATCAACACTGCAGGCAAAAGTCAAGTTTCGTGGCAAAGAAGTTCTTTCCAGTTACTGCACAAGCCAGGATTTAGCTTTGGATTCAGAAAAGCCTTAAACTGTTTCTTATGTGGCTCATTGTTTTTTGTGTGTTTGTTTGTTTTTGATTTGTTTTTGACATTACAGCCCACGAGAGGCAAACTGCTACGGACACAGCATGTGCAGGGGCAACTCAAAATGGTGACTTCGGGAGCTTGTTTCAAGAAGAGGGAAAATGTCATAGATTTCAGGTGGCTGTCTGAGTAACCACAAGACAGAATGGCAAAAAAATGTATATCTAAAAATCCTACAAAACGATTGTTACCTAGCAAAGAAACCCTACCAAGGGAGTTTGATGAGACAAATGTGTCTAAAATACACATTTTAGACTTGTGTCTGAAAACTGGTGGAACCTGTGCTCTCCCCCCAGAAACGCAGTCAGTGGGAAAAACTCTGTTACCAGCTACACCAGTAAAACTCCAGTCAGCCTGCTGGCTTCAGAAGTAAAACTAGGTCCAAAGTGGCTGGGAAGATGGAGGTGACAATATTATTAAGCTTATGACGCTGTTTGTGTTAACATCTTTTTTTGTACAGAACATGTTTGTATTTCAATTGGCAAAGTATTTACAATGAGACTGGATATACTCACCACCAAGGGCAATTAATTCAGGGTTATAAAGCTTGTGTTTCAGAACTGACATGAATAATTCAGTGTTAGGTTGTTTAAGTGTGTTTTGTAAAATAGAGCTGCAGCTTTTGTTTTTTCTTGAAAGCTTCTGGAAAAAAAACATGATTTTTTTTTATTATTTTTTTCTCTCCACCCCTGGGGAGAGCAGTGGCCTTTTGATGTTCCACACTGACCTGCATTCCTTGCTGGATTCCCACTAACTTGAAGAAAACAGGACTTAAAATTGGAGGCTTGCATGTGTAAGGAATACAGCCCGAGCCCTGGGTGTCAAAGCCCACCAGACAGGCTGTGGTGCTTCAGACTGCTTTAATCATTACCAGCCCTGCAGGACTGCAAACTTTCACAGCGCCGATAAGCAGAAGTGCACACATACAAGCACAGGACATACACTTTTAAGTGCAAGCCCGGCCCGATAAATGGCTTTGCAGAGCCAAGAGGAAGGTGTCTGTGCTGTGTCTTGCCAGCTCCGCTTCAGGTGCGTTGCATCACCTTTGCGCTACACGTGTAAACCCCCAAAAATGGGCCTGGGTAGCTATGTTTTTCACCCTTTCTTTAAAAACTTTTCTTTTTTAAAGGTCCGTATTTGAAGGCCCTGCTCTCTTTCGGGAAGTATTTTGTAGCAGAAAGCCAGAAGCAGTATGTCTGACAGGTGTAAACAGCTTCAGCGAAGTAGCGAGGCATTAGCTCAGATAATCAATGCCAATCATGTAAACCTTGCTGAACCTGGTACCTTGACAGAGCTTAAGCAACTGCAGGGATTCTTTTTTGTGCCCAGAGCGAGTCTCAGAACTAAAAAATAAATGCGGTGAACCCCAGGAATTTGTGTCCCATCTCAAACCAAGAGGTTCAGTTATTCGTGCTGATATAGTCTATAGCAAACCCTTCAGATTACACAGTCTGCTTGAGGCTTCAGGCCAGTCTTTATGTTGTCTTTGAGCTTTGCCCTGGAAACATCATTTCAGACATCCAAAATGGGGCAGTCTTGGGTAATTAAGTAAATCAGGAAGGTCCTACCAAGAATATTCTCCCGTGACAGTGCCGGCATGGCCGATGACACCGGTCTTGGTAGAAATGGTGTGCTGAGAAAAAAAAACACCTTGAATTAGTAATGACCGTACACACTGCTCACAGTACTCACATGGTGGCTGAGCAGAGCCTTTTCAGGCTAGAACAATAACCACTCTTGGCTGGAGATAACCTCTGTATCTGCCCGTATACCCCCACAGACAGAGGAGAGAAGGATGCATGGCACGGCTGAGATGCTGGATTTCATACTTTTCTGCCCAAAATCCTTTGTGCAAGCAAGCTGCGAGACTTCTGAGGAAGGGGACTACATCCACATTTCCCCTGCCCTTGCTCAGACCACATCACACTCCCTTACTCCTCTTCCAGGGGGCCTCCACATGAGGGACAGGATTTGCTGCCACGAGACCATGGTCGAGGAAGATTACAGAAAAAATATTTGTGCCTGATAACTCACTATTTTCAGTATGTTCCTCTGTGTTTCTACAACCAGTGAAATAGCATGGTAGTTGACAGAGCAATCTCCACATCAGTTTTTCTCCTTGGGAAAAGGACAAATGGGAAAGTCAATACTGAATATTTGCAGTAACTTGTAAAGTGTATACAGACTGTCTGTGAGCTAAGTGTGATTAAAGACTATGATTTCAAGGGAAACAAACTTGTGCCCCAAACTGGAATTCAGAGCAGTGTTTCTCTTCAGAAATAAATAAATAAAATAAATAAATAAATTAAATCTGTCTTTAATTGTTACCTCCATCGTACTTGTTGTAAGGTTGATCTGTTGTTTTCCTGCAGTGATAAATCTCTACCAAATGCTCGGATGCTCTGGTGTGCAGCAGTATTTAGCAGATTTGTTTCCTCATTAGCATTCCGTCTCTCTCTTTGTCTGAGCTGCAGCACGAGAGGGGATGCGTGAAATGCCCAGACCTCATGCATCCCAGGATTGCTGGCTGACGGAGGGATACACCAAGTGCTGTGAGAGTGTGGGAAGGGAACAAGTTGACAAACAGCCAATGGGAAACAGAGAAGAAGGCATTTTTACTGCACTATGTTTACAACTTGTACTTTCTCAGATCCTAAAAAATCCGCTGTTTTGCCTACATGTCTGCAAGACATTACAATTTGACTCAGTAAAAAATCATACATGCAGAGTTATTAAAGTAATAGCATCTCCAAACTAATGTGTGATGAAATTCAGGCTAAGAATGGCCTCTAAATGCTGGAAAAATGGAAGATTTGCTGAAAGGATCTTCAAATTACTAAACCCGAATAGTGAATTTGCAGCCAGCCCCATTTTGCTATTTTAATTTTCATATCACAGTATTTATCATCTTCTAAAGTCCTATTAGCGATCTCTAATCTGGCACTGGGGTCACATAAAAGGGAGGATACATGTACATTCATGTGTGTGTGTATTTGTCCTGCATCCATCTCTCTAGTTTGGAAAGCAGCTGACGTACAGAGCCACCAGGAAATTACAGCAAAGGCACCACAAAATATTCCTGGGTACAAGCGGGGAAAAAAAAAAAAATTTTTAAAAATTTGCAGATCTCCCTCCTTTTCTCCTGTTTCTGCTCCCGTTGAGGCTGTTTTACCGGGAGGGGCTCCCTGTACCCTATCCTCGGCAAGGTAAGGAGCCCCTGGCTCTTCAGGGTCTCTGTAAAATTGATTTTGTCAGTGGGAAAGAAGGGACTTAAGGAGCATGAAGACTCAGCCTAACCAGTTTACCCAAAGGCTCCCTGAGCAGGGCTGCATCTGGCACCAACCAAGCACCTGCCCCGCTCCGCTTTTTCCCGTCGTCCTTTCCCGAGGTGACCATAAGCTTGCTGCTCTGGGTTCACCGAAACCAGCTCTCTCGGTTACCTTCAGAGCCAGAAGGAGCGCCTTGGTCCCACAGCGACCTACCCCTTGCGCTGCTGGATTTTGCTATCAGCAGGTGAGGTGTGGTCTGTCCGCATCCGCATCCATCAGCAGGGCCAGGCAGCTCCTGTCAGAAAACCTTCTTGCATTTTCAGACTTATTTATTTCCAGTATTAGAAGAAGCCAGGGTCCGACCCTTAATGGCCACAAAGTGCATTCAGAAAACTTAATTTATACCCGACGCGTTTTCCAAAAATGGATTTGTAGGTGGTAAATAATTTATTATGTACGTTTGAAAATATTGACCCGGAGCTTTCTTAAAGCACTCTTATTGTGTGACGGCTTGTTTTTATCCATCTTACCGTAGTCCTCTCAGACCTTGTCTCACTAAGAAGGCTGTTGCCTCTGTTTTCATCACACATCTCCATTATATTAATTATTTTCTGTTGTTCTTTATCTGTCTTTTCTTTGTAACAAACTCCTCTGTGGTTTGAAGCATGAAATTCTGCATATATGATTTTCTGTTGTCTTATTTAATGATTTTAAACTCCCAGATATTTTGCAATAGTGCATTTCCTAGTCTGTAAAACACACACAGAAAGAAGTCATGGGAGAAAAAAGACTACATTTACAGTACCCTGATAATAAATGTGGTACAGAGCTCACTCTGGAGCCAACCTAAACATTACAACACTTAATAACTGAGCCACAAAGTACAGTCAGCCTGAAGTACAGTGCATTATGAAATGCTTGGAATATTTACCATTATTTGTAGTACTGCTGCTACCAGGCAAGGTACTAGGGAAGATATTCTAATTTGTTATTGATCTCTTTTAGAGAAAAGGTTCCATAAAATAAATTTAAGGAAGTATCTTCAGTTCCATAGCACACCTAGTGCTTTCCAGTTAATCAGCAATAATATATCTAACTGTTAGAGATATCAGGAGACTAGATGACTTTCTTATGCTTGGCCTAGGTGTTATTTTTGTAAAGTCCCTAAGGCAAGCAATTAGCCAGAAGGTGAGTTTGGGCTTGAACAGCCAGCACGTCAGCTGTCTCATGAATACCGCCCATGTCCATACTCTTCTCCCCATCCCCATGAGTGCAGGATGGCTTGATGCCTTCACAGAAGGCTTCACCATCACAAATCATCTCTGCTTTCAGACTTGGAGATGATCATACCAGTGTCACCAGGCTCGTGGCAGCAAATTTTCCAGTAGGTGTTGTTCAGAGAGCTGCTTTCAGATGCACCATCCCCACGGTGTCCAGTCCTTCTGACCAAGCAGACGATGCACATTCTTCTGCTAGACAAAGGTTGATGAATGCGACATTAACTCACCAAGTGTGTATAGATTTAGAGGACGGCAGGTTAAATAGCCTTTCTCTTTCCCGTACCAGGCTTACAGTTCTGTCGGAGCAGGAGTGTTGTGCAGGTTTCACTTACCACAGACAACCTAGCACCACACACAAAAGACTGAGCAAGGTCGGGGAGGGCAACTTTTATTTTTATAAAGGAATTCTAATGCCAGGGGTATTTTTTTTCTGCCTTCTCATCCAATTTCTTTTGTTTGTCTGTTCTATACAAAGGCGTGAGCTCTGTAAGAAGACTGCATTTCATGCTCTAACACCAGCTACCCTCTTAAGACACTTCTTGATAAACAGATGCAGAAGACAAAGGTTGTACAAAGTTTAATTTTTAACTTCATACAAAGGCATTGCCAAAAATGGCCAAATTTTCTCAAAAAAAAAAAAAAAATCTCTACTCAGTCATTGACCAAGCCTACTTAAGGCATTTTAAATTGGGTGTAAGCAGTTTATTTGTTTGTTGGCATTTGGGGTTTGAGGTTCTTGTTATTGTTGCTGAGGTGCTTTGTTTCAGGGAGAGAAACAGATAGCAGAGAGTGGCAAAGCTTCCTGAGCCTCTTCTCTGTTATATAGTGGAGTGCATAATTGTTCAGAGCCACAGATTAGTCTAATGGGACCAGATTATGCAAATACATTAAGCATCTCTTAAAATCTTCCAAAATTATATCAATATTAGACTGACACACACACAGACACAAAGATAAGATCCTCTTGTTTAAGTATGCATGCTCTTTACCATTTGCAAAAAATGTTTTTCAAAAGGAGAGAATGGAAAAGGATGATGATATATAAGCCTAAATCCAGGTTACAAAGCTGGACTGCTAGTTGTCTCATGAGATATAACCCAGTGACAATTGACATTTTGTCCTCTAACCTTACCTCAGCCTTCACACAGTTGTCTCTTCCCCTTGAGCCAGGCAGATCTAAGCTGTCAATTAATAGATAATGTAAGTTTACTTAGATGTCATGTAATGCTGTTATCCATGTGGAAATACATCAAATGTCCTAGTTTGCTCTAAAGGCTATGGCGCTTAGTAAAAATCTTCTCCCATGGGAAGCCTAGGCTTGACAAACGCCCGAGGATTAGTCATAGTCAGCCATCTCTTTGTGATGCAAAATGACATAATCATTGACTTTTTCAAATAGTATTACACTTCTACTTTCTCGGACTAGAGAACCGAATCCCAGGTTTGCAAACAGTTTGGATGTACGGATTCATTATTGTTAACTCGCTGGAATAGAAGAAATACAGTATCTCAAAGACTTGCTTAAATTTTCAGTAAATTGAAGGATGTCTGTGAAACCAGTTTTTCCTTTCGATATTTGACATGTTTTTGTACCATACTTTTGTCGCACTAGATAATCAATAATTTAGACCATTACCTCCAAAACTGGCCTGACCATGCACCAAAAGCAAGTTTGCACAACAGAGGTTGATATTTCATTGTAGTAACTGTATACTTTATTTATATTATTTACCTTAAAGTAGGACATCTTTAAATTATTTTTTGTCTTAAATAGAATCAAAATTCCATTAAAATGCTTATTTTTCCTAAATCCCATCATCCAAAACATATGGAAAAAATTGCCTCTAGGTATTGAAAGTTGTTGCCTTTATCACACTGTGCATCTAAATTCCCAAGGATGATTGATTTAACGAGGTTTGCACATTAAAAATCTTTTTCTTTGTTACAATAGAGGAAATCACAAGAAAGATTAATGCCCTCTGCATGGTGCCACCGAATTAAAATGTCTTTCAAATGTCTTCACTCCGGGAACACTTTGCTATCCAGGCCTGTACTTAGTAAAGCTTTTCTCACTGTAAAGAATGTATTAGTCATGGCTGACGATGCTGGTGTGCTGTAACCTAAATACCTGGAATATGCATATATTAGGACAAACTGGGCACTTCAGAAGGCTTTAGAGAAATGTTCGTTTGCAGAGGTTGGCATAATGGATTCCATGTCGGGAACACATGAGGCATGTGTTCATCCAAAGGCATGACAGTCTGTCCTGACATAATTTCCCATTGCAGCGCTGTGATCCGACGTGAAACAGAGTAATATGCTCTGCCATGGCTTCAAAACTTTCTTAAGCATAAACCTTCTGTGGTATTTTCTTTGCCTGATGTGACAATGTGTCACCCTAGCACCTACGGCATTAATGTTGTGCAAAACCTATTTTATTATTTTAATTTCATCTGCTCTTGCAGTCATGAAGAGTGTGCTGCTGATCCAAGCATTTTCACCATATTCACACGTAGATTTGGGATATGTCTTTGAGAGCAGCTTGAGGGTAAAGGGACACAGGACAGATCCAACACATACTGCTATTTAAGGCCAGAGCTTGCATCCATACTGAATATTGACTTATCATGGAGCAAGAGCTGTCTTATCGTACCCTACTTTCTACCACACAACCTGCTTTTGACTTCACAGAAGCTCAGGATCACAGAAAGTTGAGGTTGGCAGGGACTTCTGGAGGTCAGTTGGTCAAATATCCCCAGTCAAGCAGGTACAGTTTTTACCAGATACGCCCTAAGCAGTGCCATATAGAGTGGGATAATCACATCCCTCATCGGCTGGTTACACTCCTGCTGATGCAGCTCAGGGCACAGTTTGTATTCAGTGCTGCACAGGTGCATTCATCTCCAGCTTGCCACCCACCACTTCCTTTCCATCCACTGCAGTCTCCCCATTTCTGGCACAGACGGGTGAAGCAACACTTATCTACCCTCTGTTGGGATCATCACCTTGGGGCTGTGCAGCCTTCTGCAATATATCATAGGGTCTGTGTTTGCACACCTAACCAGCCGGTGACTGGGAATCGACCTGCCACCATAACTTCAGTCCATGTTAAGGGTAAAACACACGTGCCCACGGAAATGGCTTTCCCAAGGCTTTTATGGGTAATTACAGCATGAAAATGTTGATGCAAGACAGAGAAAATAAAAAGTGGAAATACAGACCCAGGCAAAATAAATAGGCACAAGGTGACATTTACAGAAGATTCCAAGCTGGGTAGTGTTGGAAAGTGAAATAACAGAGAAGCAGCTTAGAAATTGAGGTATGCTTTCAACAACAAATACAGTTTCTCAGACAATATGTGAAAATTGGATGCTCTCTGCCATCTACTATAATTACTAAAACTCATTCATTATATCTAGTTTAGCAATATGTCATGAGTTCCACCCAGGCAATTTCCCATTATCCTTCATATTCTACAAACATATAGTAAGAGACAGCACCTGTCATGACAAGCCTTAAATGCACAAGGTAAAAGATAGGAGAAAACATGGAAATGAATCACAGAGAGAGACAAGTGATTAAGTTTTTTTAAATAATTGAAGTGATTTTCAATCCTTTCATGTTTAAAAACAATACCCTCAGTGAATAGCCCAAGGACAAATGGGAAGTCTGTTCCCCAGGCCTAGATCCCCTGTGCCAGAGGTGCAGAGACAACGGGGTGCACCCCTATGACCCCTCTCAGTAACAAGGCATTAGATGCAGCCCCTTCGATGAAGCCAAATTAAGGAATGTAAGCTCTTTTTTTTTTTTTTTTTTCCCCAAAAGACACAACCCATAACTCTACTGGTTCATCAGTCGTTGAAGAATAGTTGGCACCCATTTCTTCCAAAATGCCCCCAGTGCGCAGTGGGAAGTGTTCCCTTCCCAGTTCTAGCACAGATGAAAGGAAACCGTTGTCACGATTCATTAGATGATTTTTCAAGTGTGTTTCCTATACTGCAAAAATATTCTCTGTTCCCTGGACATCTCTAACCTCTCCCTCAACTGGATTTACTCTTGTCCTTGCACTGCATGTATGGCCACAAAGCATAAGCAGTTCTCCTCATTCTTTATCAAATAAAGTTTGCGGTTTTTTTCGTATTCCATTATTTCAAGAAACAAAAATAACAACAACAACAACAAAAGTTTCTCCGCACTGTTCTTAACCGTATATTGTTCATATACAGCTGAAGTTAATAAAAGCTTGCAAGCTGGTATTCCACTCATTCTGGCTGCACTATTCTCCATTATGCCTATAGAAATTTCTCAGTGTCTATTAGCTCCTCTCTTCTTCCAGGTGCTTGCAAACACTCAGAAAGTGATGAAATGCTTTCAATTTCTTGCATTTTTTTCACATGTGAAGTATGTCTTTTGTTATTTCCCACACAAGAGCACACTTCCAATTTTTAAGAAATTATGTTTTCAGTAACCTCTTGCATTTCTATCATGCCTGTGCACTTGTGTACACAGTAATCCAAAAAAAAAAAAAATCTTTTTTTTCTTTCTCTGCCTGCCTGCCTGTCTCGCTTGTTCTCTTTTTTCTTTCAACGTTTTCTTCTAATCAGTGGATCGCAGTGAGCTCTCTAAAAATGGAAAACTGGATCTTCAACATTAGACTATCTACAAACCCCTCTATGCTTTTACCTTCTCCCTGCCTTATCTGCGTGAAGCCATGTCACGCACATGCTTTATTTTCATGCAGTCAGCTCTCAAGGCTAGTGACAGCTCCGTTGCCAGCAACCACTCTCTGATTTTACAAAAACTTTTTTTTATGATGAAGCACTTCCACACCAAGCAACGTCCAGATAACACAACTTTCCCTACTGCATCGTGTCCTGGCAGAGACGCACTATTGCTGCTCTCCCTCTGTTCCCAAAGTCATTCCACAGATTTTCAGCTCTGGTGGAGCTGGACCAGGAGCCAAGGAGCTTGCCACGACTGCATCAGGCGGCCCAAAATTTGGTCCCGGCACTGACCTGGCTCCCTCGGGTAAGGAGGGCAGCCCCATGAGGAGATGCATCCATCCGATGCTCTTTGGAGCAAAACAGGGCCGTTTGGAGAAGGGGAAACACTTCCACCACTCGACATTTCGGTACTTTTAGGATTGTCGTGGTACTTTAATTCAGCATAGCTAATGTGTTGTACAAAGCACACAGAAAAGTGGTTTTGTATGCATTTCCAATAAAACACCAGCCAGACAGCTTTACGCATTCTGTCTCAACATGAAATATTGTCATGCCTGAGCTAATTCCTTTATGACAGTGATCACATCTAGCATCCTGATAAGGGAATATTTGTGAAACTAGCTCTCGCATAGACCCTCGTGGAGATAATAAATGATATTTATCTTTTCCAACATTGCCGTATACCACTTGTCATTTTATTTGTGATGTATCTAGCTAGAGATCAATGAATCCAACCATGACACTAAACAGCTAAACAAGCCGTCACACTCAGCATATGACAAATCTCTCACTATCTCCTGTTTGCTCCAAGTCACGAGTCTGCTTTTGTGTTAAACTTTTTTGTGTCTGGAAACGTTCCTTCTGAAGATGGGTTTTAAAGAGTCTGTACGTTTCCACCAGTACTGCTACGTGATGTAGACCAGAGCTAGAAAGAGGTTAACTCTTCAGTCTGGCTGGCAGACTCAGAAGAGAGACCAAACACGTAATGGCAGTAGAAACAAAACAGCCTTCTGGGTAGACCAGATCATCTTCTCCTAAACTGTGAATTTTCAGTTCAGTTCACCATTCAGATTTCCACTCTTGGAAAATAAGTTCTTCAAACTGTTCAGAAAGGGACAGTTCTTTGAAGTTCCCACATTTCTGTTTTTATTTTCACTTTTCTCCTTAAATGACCTCTGTTCTTCACCTGGAATGAGGCCAGGCCTGTTGACAGAGACACTTTTCCTGCTGCTAACTATGAAGTTTCTGTTCTCTCACCTCTCCAGATACTCAGTTAACTCCTAAAAATGTGACGGCAGAAAGAGGAGGAAAGTGTCTTCTGAGTTTCACAGAGAAAAATTCTGCTGATGCCCTCATATTAAGCCCCAGATTTCTGCTGTAAAGATGAACAGCTGATGCCACAATTGACAAGGCTGCTAAGTTAGCTGGAAATGCAGCAGAAATATTAAGAAGCAACAATAGCTTTTCTGAGGAAGCAACCCAGCACTTATAGAACTCGTTTGGAGATCCACTTACCTTGACTGTAGGAGTTTCTTCCAGGCTGGTTGGGCTGATGCTCGTGTGCATGGGTCACGACTGAAGCAGCATGGTAAGTAAGTAAGTAGGTAAGTGAGGTAATAGAAAGTAGGACTTGTCTCCTGTTTTTATCCCTTGCAGTTGATCCTTTAACAATTGCTTCAAGGCCACTGCCAAACAAACACACAGCAATGCTGCTGAAGGTTAACAGAGGATATAAGCGTCAGCTTCACTTGAAAATTAATCATTTGAACTTCCTGTAATTAAATTTAAAAAAGAAAGAAAGAAAGAAAGAAAGAAAGAAAGAAAGAAAGAAAGAAAGAAAGAAAGAAAGAAAGAAAGAAAGAAAGAAAGAAGGAAGGAAGGAAGGAAGGAAGGAAGGAAGGAAGGAAGGAAGGAAGGAAGGAAGGAAGAAAGAAAGAAAGAAAGAAAGAAAGAAAGAAAGAAAGAAAGAAAGAAAGAAAGAAAGAAAGAAAGAAAGAAAGAAAGAAAGAAAGAAAGAAAGAAAGAAAGAAAGAAAGAAAAAACCACAAAGGCAAGGTCCTTGGCTCCTGTTTGCCATACTCTGCAGACAGTAAGGAAAAATCCTGTCAAATCATACAATTTTCATTTAAGAGAGGCATGGTACAGGGGTCAGAATCTGCAATGGGAAATGTTACAATGCTTCACTATATCAATGAGAGAAAATCTAGTGCTGAGATATGCCAGCCATTCAGGGTGCAATACTGGCCTTTGTTTGTTTTACAGGGGAGGACAGGGAGAAGATCAGGCAGCTTACTGTGGTATTTATGTGATCTCTGCATTATGATCCTTTTAGGGCATCCAAGCCCCTTGCAGCATTAAACATACTCACTCTCACAATAGGTTTTTTAGCTCAGTTTTGGACTCCAGCTTTGTAAAGCTTATTGCCCAGACGGCTCCTGGCCAGCTGGACGTTGCTGTAGGTTTATCCCAGAGCAGTCTCATGCCGGGATCACTGGAAAATGGCACAGGAGCCTGACAAAGCTTTACCCAGCTCTGCCCCAGGCTGGACCCAGCTGCTTGCAGCTGAGAAGGCATCTCCATAGGGGAATTTAAACAATTTAGGACAAGGAATTCACGATGCAGCAGGTATTTTCAGCTTCTTCAGTGGTCAACAGAAGGGATGGGTCAGTTGCACTGGTTAGAAGAAAAGAAATCTGGAAACATGGCAAGGTTTGACAGATATTAACTACCTTTTAAAGAGATTTTTTTTTTTAACATCTGAAATGTTATGGCTCATTTTGAAAGTAGAAATTTTAAAAGGATCTAAGAATAGTTGTTTCCACCCAGAAACAGTCACTACTAGACATCTCCTGAGATCTGGGTGGAAAATTTTCCGTCAAGAGACATTCTTTTTTACCAAAGCTTCATTGTCTGAGTGGTGACTGCAAAATGTGTATCTGCCCAGAATTTGCATAAGTGGGATGAAAGGGTCGATTCTCTCTGCAAATAGGCACCTGAACACTCAGGTACTAAATCTGTAAGCACAGGTGTAAATTTTGGATGGGGTTTGTATGTGGCCACAATCCCTTGTCTCACCAGTGAGTAGATCTCTGTCCTACAGACGATGACCAAGTCTGAATCCAGAAGATCTGGGCAGATCATCAGATCCTGCTGGTGAAAGTCCCATAAACAGGTGATGGGCAGAGAAGTTCTCCTTCCTGCTTCCAACAGGACAGCCTTTCCAGGCTCACAGTGTCTCATAATCATTTAGAAGGGGCAGAACATCAGTTTTACCATTCTTTCAGAAAGGTTTCACGATCAGGTTCAGGCACATTCTCACCAGTGTCATGGTAACACACACAAAACAAACTTGTAGAGAAAAAAAAATACAATAAAGCTAGTTAATTGACCTACTTACAAACAATCTCAGAAACAAAGAATGCTGTCCTTGGCCCAAAGGACAGCTTCTGCTGCCCATCAGGTACCTGAATTTGACATTGAATAACACTGGATTTACTGGGAATGAGCCTGCAGTGGAGACAGTGGTGGAAACTAACTCCTGGGTGCTTCGTGGGGGTTCATGGCCCATGTTGGCAATGCTGGCAAGGCTGATGTAATTTGTGGGAAGTGTTTCTATTCCCAGCCTGTCTAGCCATTCTTTGGGGGTGAGGAGAGCATCTGAAACTTTCTAATGCTTCCAATGGAAAGTAGTGCTAGCCCCATGCAAATGATGTGTCTAGTCACTGCTGAAAACAGAAGGGAAGGTGATAATTCCCTCCTTCCAACCCATTCACTGCAGTTGCATTTGGGAAAACATTAAAGTCAGGATGTGATCACTCAGTTATTTATGTCAGGAACACGTATTAGTTCTGTTTTGGTTATTAAAAAAATAATAATAACCAAAATTAATCTTAAAACCTCTTATCAAAGCATTTGACATTTTTCTGTAATTTAGAAAATGAAATGTGAAACAGAAAAGAGGAGTCCTTCTCCTCCTACCTCCTCTCCCCATGCAAGCCAAGAGACAGGGCGAGCCGAGAAAGCTGGAAGGTGTCCGCAAGATATTTTAAGGCTAAAGGAACAGTCGTCCAGTAATGCATCTGGCATTAGCATAACCACTGATACAACAATAATTTACAGAAAAATCACTGGTTGTACAATCTTCTAAAAGCTTCCTTTGAATAGAAAGCAAAGACTCTTTAGTGAAAACTTCCACTCCTTTCAAGGGTGGATACCTCAAGTTAGGGTTCAAAGGATTTTCTTCCTTTTTTTTTTTTTTTTGGTGGTGTTGTTTTCTCAATATATAATTTTATAATGATGTAACTTGCATCCCTGTAAATTATATTCTATGTGTCAGAATCAAATGCTCTTAAAATACTCTCAAAAGACACTAAATATATTTCATACATTCCTTACTAACTCTATGTTATAAAGTAATTGATACACAGCCCACAAAACATCTAAAAATACTCTTTCAGCTTAAGAGATGCCTGCAATTTCTTCTGCTGTGCATAGCTGCAGACCACAGAAACCAATTTGAAAATCCAGTTAGGGTAACATTCAGGAAGTTATAGAGAGAAAACAACTTTTCACAACCTGAGTATTTGCTTTGTTTTATACTAACTGTCAGCATGTTCACAGAGCTCAGGGATGGAATAAATTTCCAGGATGTCTTTTCCTAATGAAAAATATTTTTCCACTGTTCTTGACATTATTGGTCTTTCTACAGTAAATACTGTATAAATCTAAGTTTTTTAAAAAAAAAAAGAGAGAGACAATTATATCTAAATTGCTATTGGGGATGTTTGTTTATTTCAAGCTGTATGTAATCTATCCAGGAATATTAACTTTATTTCTAAAATGTACAGACATCCACCATACATTTTCTGAATGTGCACAGCATTGGGGGTGGGTGTTGGATTTTTTTTTTCCCTCTTTCTCACAGCAGTAGAAACTCTTGTCCTGTCCATACCGATCCACCAAGACCAAAAGATCACAGACATGAATTCACAAAGGCAGCAGGACTCATTCCGTCCAGCAGCAGACTCCTTCTGTGGCCTCGGACTTATTTTTACAGTGATAATCCTCGGGAAAAAGAAGAAAGAAAGGTTGAGCGGGTTACTTTTTCACCAGACACAGAGGTGACGTGAAGAGGCTGGGGAGGGATGGCAGAGCGCTTCAAACGCCCCAAGACCCCCACTCTGCTATAAGCATGCAGGCTTGGGGTGCTGGAGCAATGGGACGAAGGCTTTCTGCCTTGGCACCCAGTTCCTGTGCTTCAGGATGGGGATAAAGGTGGTGGGCTGGAGGTGACCATCTTGTTCGTTGCTTCAGGAGATGGTGGGAGCCACACCACCCAAACACGACATCTCCAGCACCTACGTTTACTCACCTCTCCACTGTGCTGCAGGGCAGCGAAGGCACAGCCACAATGGCAAGAGGGAAACCACCATGGTTGTCACCTCCATACCAGTGTCACCGGCAGGAGCAGATGACAGATGGGATGAAGGAACAGGGCAAAATCACACATTATCAATAAAAGAGAAGAAAGGCATATGTAGACAAAGATCTAGGATTCCGAACAGCTTGAAGGTCCCGATCGTGACAATGCCATGACTGTTGGCTCAGGCCTTGCACCACACACATGCTCGGTGTCCACGTGGAACAGCTGTGGTTGAGGCAGCAGCTGAGGAGGCCAGAAGCTGTTTGTGGCTGCGACTCCAGCCAGCTGCCAGCCCCACACACCCTTCCTTCCCCCTCTCCCCATTCTCCATGTTCCCACCTCACCTCACCCCACAGTGTGGTATGTGCTAAACTTCCACCTTTAATCTCAAGAGCTCCGCCGTGACCATCTCTGTAAAGCACCAAAGGGGAAACAGGAAGATTTGAAAGCACAGTTTCATGAGGAGTTTCCCTGAACACAGATATGTGCCTTAACATGGATCACACACCTAAAAATCTGTGAACACCATCTTGCATGTACAGATGCACCTCGTTGTGCAAGACAGTCTTGCAAAGGCACACTGGCAAAAGTCAAAGCCCTGGGGTACATGCTGCAGACACCACAAGATGACACAAACCTTTTCCACTGCCACCAAGCATGTTTTGGGTGAGAACAGGCCGTTTTGCTCCCTGCTCACCCTGCCAGGGCAGGTGGGAGCAAATGCATGGAGTGGAGGAGCTGGGGCCTGCTGCCAACGGGGGGAGACCACTGGGGCTGTGGAGGTCCTGAGCTCAGCCACGGAAGGTGGGGAGGGAGAAGGAGCAGCCATCAGGAGAGCTTGGTGCTTTCAGGTGGGTGAATACACACAGGCTCATTTCACCATGTGCGTGAGGGAGGTCTGCCAGCACCACGGTGAAGCAGCCGTGGCAGGCAGCCCCCTTCCAGTGGCAGGAGGCCCGTGAGCTGGGGAAGTGTGTCTGCCACCGGGCAGGGGATTTCGTTTCCACTTCATTCTCCCCATGCCTCCTGCTTCTGCAAGCCAGCGTCATGCTGCCTGTGGCGAAGGCTGCCCACCCTGAGCGAGAAATCACAGGCTAAGGCACGTCCATGGCCCAAGCCAAATGGCAGCATTCCCCAAAATCATGCCACCAGTGCCAGTGCTCGCCCCTCTCAGACCCCTAGGGAGCACAGGGAGGCCCACAGCCAGCGAGCAAGCCACGGAGGACATGTCTCCTGTCGTCCCTGGAGGGGAGCAGAAGGCCTGGGCTTTTTCCTTCCAGTGTCAGCTTGCTGAACCTCTGCGAGCAGATCGCTGAGGTTAGGAGAAAAGCACAGCTGCTCTCTTCAGAGAGAGACTTAAAGCACCTCTGTCCCACACCGGCGCTGTCTTTATATAGGTATGTTCTGAAAAACCAATCGGCCATGCCCGGGGGCTGCGCCCACACGAAGTGCTCCGCGTCAGGCAGGAAGCGGGCGGTACGATGTGCGTGCAGTACGCTGCTGTTAGTCAGCCCGTGGTGGTGAGCTGAGATCTGAAATGCAGCGAGAAAACAATCTCAATGTTTGCCTTTCTGGCTCTTTGTTTGCTTCAAAACAAACAAAAATATATATATACATTCAGAAACTTACAAAAAATAAAGCTGCTGTGCAACAGAGAGTGAAAACCATAAATGAACAGAAAGGGGAAAAAAAAAAAAAAACTCCAAGTAAATGGATAGAGTCCTGTATTTTAAGCCCTGATAAAATATTTAAGGTCATGTTGAATGGAAGTTCGTGGAACATCTCAGGACAAGCTGCTGTTGTCCCTACAGACAACAGTACTGTAAAACCATTGTGTAAATGGACAGGCACAACCACTTGCCCAGAGAGGCACTGATACATATTATTTTGAAAAACTTATTTTGCCGACCTGTTTCACATGAAGATGTGCATTTTGTTTAGGAAAGCAAGTTTAAGAGAGGTGGATGTGGCAGAATCTGGCTAAATATATTGGAAACTATCTATCAGACATTTGGGGACTGAAAAAGGTAGCATTTGTGTTTGGGGTTTCTGGCCTCATTCTGCTCATGTTTAATCTTCCCACCTTGGGAATAAGCCCCAAAATGCCAGACGTTTAACCCATCCTCACCTCACCTGCTCCCAGAACAGAAGCCAGTGCACCAAACTGGCACACAGGGGTACAGGCAGGCGTCACTGGGGATCAGTGATATCCAGAGAAATGCACAACTACTGGGAAGACACATGGGTACACATGGTAGATCTTCTCAACACAATACCCTTCATCTTCTGTCTCCTTCCTGTGGAAGCCCCTCGGATGAGTTAGCAGTCAAGAAAAGAGGGTTTTCCCCAAACCTTTGCCTACTTGAGAAAGCACAAGACAGCCATGCCTCCCTCCCTCTCTTTCCACAGCCTCCTGGCCTCACGCTCAGAGGACCACCATCATCTACTCCTCCTGACCTCTCCAGGCAGCCTACCATGGCCCACACCATGGTGGCAGAGCTCAGCAGGACACAGGTGGGTGTCCAGGAGTTAAAGAATCACAGGCTGACACTGAGGTTCAGTCTACTGCCTGAAAAACATCCTATGAAGTCTACACGGACTGATGCCTCAGGCTGTGGCAGCACTGTATTTATTAAAATACTGCCTCAGCCACCAGCAGTTGCCATTAGTTGCCAGTTCACACAAGTGTCCTTATTTCTTCACTGCAAGCAGCTGTTCAGCCTAAACCTACTGAAATGATATAACAAGGTCTAATTTTATTTTATTTTCCTTTTTTTTTTTTTCTTTTTTTTTCCTTTTTGTGAGAAGCCTCCAGAACAGCATATCAGAATGGCGGAAGATGAACAATATGTCTAAAGCATCTGTTAGTGCTCCGGTATCGCTCTTTGACACGTTCATTAGTATAAATGTAACCTTGGCATTGTCAGAGGTGGATGCTATCAGGGATAGTCACTCAAGGTAATGGTATCCCTAACGATCTGGCAGTCAAACGTGAAATCTCAGCGGAAACCCTCACAGGCAAGAACAAAAGTAACAAAACAAACAAGTCAACTGTTGAAATATGAGAAATTTCTCCAGTTTTCCCCTTTTTGAAAGTTTATAAAAAATCCACTGTAGTATGAGCATTGTTTGTACTGTAAAGGGGTTGCATGGATTACTGAAGGGAGATTTTTTAATTAAAAATAAAATGTCAAAGTGTCAAAAAGCGTGTAACAGTTTCAAAACTTTCTGTCAAAAGCATTTCTTAACAAAAATGAAACCGAAACAGACCATTTTCAGAAAGTGGTTTTGTTGTAAAAACACTGTATTAAAAATAAATAAATAAACCAGAAAGTCCTCAGTGAACTCTATTCTGGACTCTACTGACTATGGCAGGTGTGCCGTACATCACATACCCCTGCAAGCCAGACCGTGCTCAAGTGTCTCCAGCTTCTGTGCCTGGCTGCCTGCCCCCAGACACCAGTGGGGAGGAACAGGGGCTTCCTGACCTGCTGACACACTCTAAGAATTTTTTTAAATCCAGGTTTGAAAAAAAAAAAAATGAAATGACAAGATTTCTTCAAAACAAAATGTCAAATATTTTAACCCTCCCCCCCCGCCCAGTTCCTCTAATGCCTCCCTTCTTTCCCTCTAATTTCCCAAAGAGATTCTGCCATAATCTAAAAAGACTCACCAATAAAAGAAGAGTAAAATATTTAAAAGATATTTCACATACGTTTAGGCGAAACTAAAAACCTTATATTGCCCACTGTCACATTTATTATCACCTAGAATATTTTGTTCTTACAGCTCTTTCTCTCATGACCCTGTTTCTTCCTTTTCCTGAAGTCATGTAACTTTTCCTCCCTCTCCATAACACCGCATATCAGTGCCCATCTTTACAGCATCTGTTTCAGATCAGCCTCCGCTCTTCCTTCCTGACTTGTTCCACGGCACCAGATCTAAACAGGCTTGACTAATGCTGTTGGGTTTTGTGTGTATGTGTGTATTTATATACAAGCAGAAAAAAAGAAAAGAAAAATATATATGTGCATATTTATAAATATGAGTGTGTGTGTAACAGAGTATGTGACGTGTATGTGCAATCAGTGTATGGTATATATACATGCATACAGTTCGAGAGGTGCAAAGAATGCCATACAGATAAATGGAAGTCTTGTTCCAAGATAAATGAGGTATATTGTCATATATCAGAAAATACAGGTGGCCACACAATACTACATAGAATTAAATTAATAAAAATAAAACTAGTTCAAGACAAAGACCTGAGAAAGACCCTGAGAGACCCTTTCCACCATTTGTGGTTCTTCCCAAGTTTCCAGCAAATGTCAAAGTGAGGTGGTCCTGCAGTAACGTTAAAAGCTTTAAAGAGCAGTTAGCTCCACAGCAGGAGATGCTCCCTAAGCAAAATTACGGAGTTTATAATATGTTCCTAGTCTGCAGATCTGATTGGCTCCATAGATGTAAGTGCTTCATAATAAGAGTGCCTCTAAGTGCATATATAAATACATAGGCTAAAAGTGTTCCAAGTGTTTAGACCATGACGCAATAAACTTAACTGCTGTGTTATGGGCTAATGTGTCAAGAATTCCTGTTTTAATAACTGCTTGATTACCTACTTACTCAATCTGGTGAATATTATGTGTTTTCTGGTAAGGACCACTGGGTAAATGCATAATTAAAGAATCCCTGAAATATTCATTCTAGGGATTTATTTTTTTTTTCAGCAAATAGAAGAACAGAACACGAAGTTGAGTGGCAAAGGCAACAACAGGCTACACCCAAACAGTGCTCTAAGCCAGACTTCAAGAGGCAAAGGCCACAGTATTTAAACTGAGGCTGAAATATCTAAGATGACGTGTAAGTTGTCATATAGTAATAACAATAACAATAATGAATATAAATATAAATATAAAATAATGTAAAAGAATAAATATTAATAATGATATAAAATCAATAAAGAGGGGAACTAGAGAAGGAGGGAATGAGTTATTAGCAAATTCACATTGGAAGGTCAGCCTGTATTTTGAAACTTTATGTCCTGATTTACACCAATTTAGATATGATACTCTATAAAAATATTAGTTTATACTTCCTACAGCAGCATCAAAGTAACTCCACAGTGTAACTCCACAAAGTAATCCACAGTGGAGAAATTGGCTACATATTCCAATTACACCACTGTTGTCATGCACGTGGAGTGGCACACCATAATCTGCTTTCATACATACTCTTCAGCAACACCATAGTGGGACGAATATAGTCGCTTTGCTTCAGCTTCACACACTGATTCAGTGATAGAATAAAGTACTTCACAGATTAGCTTAGTCTGCAGCACTTAAAGGTCAGGATTTATTGTAATGTAAATCACAAAGCAATTTTATCTTGACAGAGATTACATACTGTTACAATATTTCTCGCTGAATCTAGTGATGCGTTTGCTTTTTCTTTGCAACTGCTGTGCAAAATTGGACTTTAGCCCAGAAAATAAAAAGAGATGGCAGCCTGTTTGGTTTTTCAGTAACAACTTAATTTCTCTTCTCTTCAGATTTTTCAGCACTCTGAAAGAAAGGTATTAAAAAATATAATAATCCACAGAAATACAAGCAAACTTTGCTGGATTTGTGTAGATTTTAGGTAGGACTTCCACTGAGATGTTTTGCAGTATAACCGATACTTAATTTCTATTAGCTGGAACCAAATGATCTCATTACACCATGCTGAAGCAGCATCCTGTCATATCATTCAGAATGCACTACTTATTAAAAAAATAAATAAATACAGCATTTATATCCTAGCTAAGATTGCAGTGGCAGAGAGCCAACGCTCAAGCATCTATGCCACTCTGAAGTGAACCACCTTGGGTTACACACTGCCAGGACTGCAGGGCACCTTCCCCTTCACATGGCCTGAATAGGCTGTTTTTGATCATGTTCACAGGCAGCAGAAGTTCAGTGTAATAATCCATTATGTGGTAACATCATCAATAAACACAATAACTTGCACTTGTCCTCAGAGTAGCATCAGACAGGCAATGCAGCGATAACTTCTCCATACCTGGTAAAGGCACTTCCCAACAAAGTAGACCAGTGTTTTCTGAGGTACCAAGCAAACACACACCTCCAGTTAATGTCAGCCTGCACTTTTGCAGGGACCGGGCTGTGATGGCTCAAATTCAGCTGAAGACTGAGATAAGAGAAGCCAATGGCAGTAGGGGAGCTCCTTGGGGTAAGACATTGCTCATGTTGAATGAATTTAATGCAGCCTTGCCTCAGGTTTGAAAGAGGACAAACAAGTACTTCCTTTAGAGAATCACAGAACGGTTTGGGTTGGAAAGGGCCTTAAAGCCCACCCAGTGCCACCCCCTGCCACGGGCAGGGACACCTCCCAGCAGCCCAGGCTGCCCCCAGCCCCATCCAGCCTGGCCTTGGGCACTGCCAGGGATGGGGCAGCCACAGCTCCTCTGGGCAGCCTGGGCCTGGGCCTCACCGCCCTCTGAATGAAGAATTTCCTCCTTATATCTAATTTAAATCTCTTATTTTTACTTTAAAGACATTACTCCTTGTTCTATCCCTACATCCCCCGACACAGAGTCCCTCCCCAGCCCCCTTTAGGCACTGGCAGGCCGCTGTGAGGTCTCCCTGGGGCCTTCTCCTCTCCAGGCTGAACAACCCCAGCTCCCTCAGCCTCTCTCTCTGTAGGAGAGTTGAAAGCCTTGCTGCTTTCCCACTCTTTCTTTAAAAGGTTAGCACTTTGGGGGCAAACCAAGCATTTCAGTGAACTCCCTTTTGTGCAGAAAGCAGAAGGGAGGAGGACAGGAAAACACAATACTGGGTGGAGAGACTCGGAAAAGGACAGCAGCATTTTTATAGGCCGGCGTACCGCAACCGTGGATTGATGTGGTGACATGATAAGATGTTAAATTGCATAACCGTTCCCACAGATGTACTATTGCATTAATTGTGGGCCCTCGAATGCCGCTAGACTTGTTGACCTCAGACTGAGCTTGCAGTTAGGATAAACAAGCTGCTGCACCAGTGTACAAATCAAGTCTGGAATTTGAAAAGTCATTAAGACAATAAACATGATGCTAAGTTTACAGATTCACTTTTCCAAGCAAAATCACACTTAAGGCTATATTAAGAAAGCTCTCTTTTTCAGTCAAAAATGCCGAGCTGCATATAAACATACAGTTGTACAACTGCTGTGCATATTTTATATTTAGATGAAATGGCAAGTTAGTAGATCCTGATAGATTTTCTGGGTGCCTTTCACTGAATTTCTGCCCTTTAAATTTGTTTTTCTTTCTTAAGGTAAAATTTTAAAATGCAAATATAGCAAAGAAGTGAAATCCATCATATGCTCCTGGCCCGAGCTCTGGGGCTGAGTGAGGACGCCAATCAGTATTCACAAAGCTTACTTCTAACGAGCAGGAAAAGCAGGTGCTCAAGGAAAATAGCAATATTTAAGTAACTCCGCAGTTTATGAAACTTTGTATTTACTTCAGAATGCAGTTAAGATTACAGTAATTTAAATGAGGGATTCTCGAGCCATATTAATATACATCTGAGAATACCAAGTGTCAGACACCAAGAAGAGTCTATAAAAAACAGTAAGAGCTCACAGTAATTATACTCTTGCTTGTACTAATTGTTTTTTTGTTTTTTTTAATTGTGCACATTGGGCCGAGTAAACATTGCAGTTGACCTGGCTAGTTTGGATTTAGGGTATATTGTTTATTTACACAGAGATTTTGCAAGCTATGAAAAAAGTAAATAAATAAATAACGAAATAAATCTTCCACATGAGTTTGAGACCACTCTTCTGGCACCAACTCAATTCTAGCCAAAGAGAATGCATTTTAATCAATTTCAGAACACACAAGTTTCTTTTGGTCCCTCCTGAGCAAAGATTCCTTAGTTTATTAATTTTAGCATCATTACCCTTGCATGTAAATACTTCTTTCCAAAGCTGAAAAGAAAAACAGCCTCAGAAGCAGCCACTAGGTTCCTGGGTTTTTTAAAGCACACATTTTACAGACTGCAATCAAAGTAGGTTAACAGTACATTTAGGTAATTTTAATTTTTAGATCTGCCAATACAAATAAATAATAAGCCATCAATGATTGCAAATGAAATCTGATATAAATACCTACCCCCTGCACATTTTTAGATGGTCATTTAGCAATCAGAAATAGTAAGGAATGAAGTGCTACTAGCTTGTACTGAATAAAATCTGGGGCAAGTGTATTATTACAGTATTTATGGCTCATTTATTCTTTTATATCTCATATTCTTACTGATCACAGACCTTCACAGCAGTTTGAAAATCTTCCACAGTCAGTAATTTCCTGCTAGATTGCATAAGTTGTCCTTGTTTCCTAGGACAGGATCTGAATGAAAACATTTCTTTGCATGCTAACGTGAGCTCGATGTGCCCCACGCAGCCCCGTGAATTCAGTGCCTGATGTTTCCTGCAAAAGCATTCCAGGAAGAGCCCCAAACTACAGCAGCCAGGAAGAAAGACGGAGAGCCCCAAGACCCTCTACAAGGCTCACCAGAAGCTCAGCAGGAGGTGGGATAACTCCACCACCCTGTGCACATTGCCAGGAGGAGCCAGGCTACAGGTACCAGCTCAACTAAAATGTCTCAGACTGACATTAGCACCACACAAGGTTTCAACAGGAAGACTTCAGGGTGTCTGTCTTCAGCAGGGTGTGCTGCTTCACAGCAGGCTTTCCAGGAGTCAGTGCTCGATGCTGCACATTTAACTTCTTTACTCAGTGCAACACCTGCCTGTCAATTTCCATGGTGTGGTTAAGTCTTCACAAGCCAGAAAATGCCACCACAGGGAGCGGTGGTCAGGAAGAGCCCTAGGACAGGTAATCCTAGGAAGGTTCTGTCCTTCAACAGGGTGTTGTGATGGCAGCAACACTGCTCGTAGAAACAGGTAGCGACACCTTAGTTGGGAAGCCCATTGCACAGAGTGTGCTTGCAATGACCCAACCCCATGGCCCTGCGTGAGAACCATCGTTCCCTAAAATCTGCTGGGTCGTGGTGACACCTGTACGCGGTGCTATTGAGGAGCGCTGGAGGCACAAAGGCTAGCACAGAGCCGCCCACACTGCGTTCATTGCTGCCTAGCACCTTGGTACCAACAGAGAAGCAGATGCACATTTTTATTTCAGCCACACTGCAGCCTCACAAAAACACCTGCAGCTTAATTGTTTTCATCCTCTGCTTAAATTCAGATGAATAATAAATAAATAGTAAAGTAAAAAATACTTGGAAGTCTGCCACGCGTAGAATATCAAAATTCCTGTGCAGGATGAAGGTAATGACTGCAAAAACACCGACATGATTTAGGAGCTGAGTCATTCCTTGGGGGAGTGCGGGCACTTCTTTTCCAATGACAGCAGAGGGATTTCAAAGCCTCTTACGCATAAGGGCCAGGACCCTGGGGACTGAGGTGCCCAGCTGCTGCGGCTCACCGTGGAAGGGAGCTGCAGACCCATTAGTTACTGCGATGCGATCCGAGTATTTCATCCCAACGCTCGACACAATGCATCAGAAAGGGGCATTGAAAGGGACTAGATGAAATAATTTGAAATAAAAGATGAAACAGAAATGCTGAAATGGTTTTTAAATGGTCACATAACACAGTTGGTCACCAGTCCTTTATGCTGGGGGAGAACATTTTACTTGAGTGCAAAATCAAGATAAATTTCCACCCATTTAAGCATATTTAAGTAAAAATACTCTTTTCTTGAAAACATGGTGTTTCCCTCAAATCTATGAGGAGTATTTTAAATATTAAATGCGTGAAATAACAAGAACTAAGAAAACTTTGTAGTCTTGCTCAGAAAAAAAAAAATGTGGTTTCTAGAAGCTTTAGAAACAGCATTAAAATGATTTCAGCCTAGGCAGTAAGAAATAAGTTCCACAGCTTTTTGTTGTGGCACACCCAAGACACGTGCTGTCCCCAGCCTTTCGAAGCTTGGGTGCCACATGCATCCTGACTCAAGAGAGCAGCCAGAATCAGAGGACCCAGAAGGGGGCACGGGAGAAGTAGCATAAACATAACACCAGGATGAAATGACCATTGATGAGGAAAAAAAACCACCTTGTGCTAAAATCTCCATCACTGTTTGTTTTTTCAGTCTGTTCGCACGTGGTTTACTGGAGCAAGTAAAGAGATGTGCCTCGAGATGTCTGTGGAAGCCTAACAGGATGCTGAGGGTGGCATAGGGCAGGGGACAGATCGGGAGGAGAGGGAGAGGAGGCTGGCAGCAGCAGGTGTTGCATGCTGAGGGGACAGGAGGAAGGCACTGCAGCGTGCTGGGCAGGCACCAGAGATGGTTTTGAGCAGCAGAGCGCAGAGATGCAAAGCCCATGGAGGAGAAGGCTGCATGCCTGGAGCAGGAAACAGCCAGGACACGGGGCTGCTATTCAGTTGTCAGGAGAGAAAAGTAATAGTTTTATTCCCCCCTCCACAGAAAGAAAACAGAACAACTAGCACATCTTTGAACAAATATACATTTTCTTAGCCAAGCCTGGGTCTCATGAGCAATTAATCTATTTTCTGTCTCTTTTTATCGCAAAATAACGGTGCACGGTTAGCCAGCAGAGAGATGTGAGCTCTCCACACATGCAAAATGCTGGTTTTATGTCTGCTGTGTAGAAGTTGCATATTAGTTGGCTAATTCTATTATACAGGTGGAATAGGCACACAGGTTTCTAAGATGCGTGTACACACAGAGCGAAAAGATTTCTGCCATAAAAATTCAACCTAACATTTGATTATTTTCTTCTTGTTTCAGTAACTTCAGATTCCACTTTTTAGTCATAACAATGGGTCCCCCTAGTGGGTAAAAACATAGTTGACAAAATTTGTCCTTTTAGATTTCCTCTTAGCAATGCAACCTACCAGGTTTCAAGCAGAAGCTTGTAGAAATGTGAGCACGAAAAGGGTGGTTAACTTTTGTGCAAGCTTCTGAACACATAAAGTACAGCTAAAATGATATATGCTTCTGTTGAGGTCCTTCATTAAGCAATCAAGTCAAAATTCTTCCTGGTACATCACTAACATGGCACAGAAATTCCACCTCATACACACCTAGATGTAAAAAATACATATAATATAAATCGATTTTGCCATTAATGTTGCCCTGGCAAGGATGCAATCAATTTGTCAGAAAGAGCTGTGTGGGAAAGACAACACATATTACCTTTTTACAAAAATGAGTCACAATAACACTTTTCCAAGCCATGATATTCAGAGTGTTTCACAAAGTAATGAATTAGATGTTGTTAGCACTGAGACTGTTTTTTATAAACGTGGCAGCCATTATAAACAGACATAATTAGTTCACTCACATAGCTCCAGACATCAGTACCTATTTTATTAGCTGCCGAAACCTCAGCTATGATAGTGGGGGTTGTGTTTTGCTCTTTTAAAAATAGCAGGGAATTATCTGACTTCCAGTGGAGACTGAGGAAAGGACTTGTTTAATGCTTCTTCTGACAGCTACGTTTTGAGCAGGATTATACCTCAGCACTAAGGAGCCCTGAAGAAGGTGGGCTGCCAACCGTATTCTTTAAGCCCTCAGACATTTTCATCTTTATTTCCAAATGACTTTTTAAGGGAGGTCTGTAGCGTGAGATACATTAACTAGCATTTTTTACTGATTACATTTTACTTTGTGTGTTTGCCTGTGGTTTGTTTTTATACACAGCAATCACAAGTACTGTATAGATATTTCCTTTTTGCATTCCTTGATGTAGCACATTACCATACAGTTTTGACCTGCATTATTGTAGCTCTGTCTTTCAATAAACAAGAGAGCCCTAGGGATTATATCTTTCATTTTCCATCATAACTGGGTTAAATAGACCTGTTCATTACATGAGCTTGCGCAGCTCCTTTTACGACGGGTAGCTGTTTTCTAAGGCAGTTCTTTCTTATCCTAAATTTTAATTTACAACGGGGGCAGATGCTGTGTTGCATCTCCTCTGCCCCCTGGAGCAGTCTAGGACCCACTCCTTCCAACACCTGAGTCAACCATCCAGGTAAAAGCAGGCTGCAGAATCTGGTGTAAATTCCTCCAAGTTTCTGCCAACATAAAATGTCCACATTCTATTCGCAACCAATAAAGTGGGTTTTATTGTTAGTTAAATTTCAAGGTCACTTCCTTAGAAACAATCAGAACTATGGAAAGACCCTTTCAGAAATTTATGAACTTAAATGAAAAGAATGCATTTGTAATTAACCTTTGCAATAAAAGATATTTATCCAAATGTTAGAAATGCTCCAGGTACTACCTAGCTGGAAACAGGTCTCTACTAATAATTATTAATAAAGCAGTCATTTTCTGCTAAGTCCATTCCATATTCCTGTAAAAGGAATGTCTGAAGGAATTACTTCTTTAAATCTCTTTATTTGTTTAGAGTTCCTTTAAGTATTCATTTAAAAGCGAAGCGGTTTTCAGATGAGTAAGGGCATATGTGACAAATACAACCTCCACTGGCCAACGTTTGTGCGGCATTTCAAAAAAAGACCTACATATGGAGAGTTTCCACTTATTATATATTGAGAGCTATCACTTCTGACGGCTGGTAATTGCCAACACATTCAGTTTGCTTAGCAACAGTTTTACAGCAGGTGAACCACTTCTGCTACCATGAGAGTAAGATATTTGCAGATCTCTAGATGTTTATGGTATTTCTTCTGGCTTCCTTCTTATTAGTGGGACTGCCCGCATGGGTTTGCGCAGATTTTCCCTCGGTAGCTCGGGGAAGGGAGAAGAGCCCAAAACATTGACCTCTTACCTCCGTGGAATCACTTCTCTTTTCTTACTCTGTGATGAAAACACTCTCACCATCCCTGTGGACTCACTTCAGTGGCAATTATCTCTCTGCAAGAGTGCTACAGAAAATGACTTCCACAAAAGTTTTGCTGGTGCCAGGCACCATCTTCTGTAAACTCTTGACCTAGTGAACACGTCAAAGAAAAACACGGCTCTCACTTCAGATAGGGCTGTGCGTGCAGCAAGGCAAGCTGCATTCACAACCGTTACTTAATTAACAGCAGAGCCCAACTTGACACATGTGTGCAAAATTAAAAAGGACTGGGTATGTGGGCAGTGCACCCATCAGATCTGAGTACACGAAAACCTTCAACGACGTGAGTGGTTACGAGCAGCTACAAGCAATCTAGAGGGAGTAAAACCTTCCACTGGAGTAACTCAGTTAGCACAACCGTCCTGAGCCTCTCTTCTTGGGTAATTTGTGATAAAAGCCTCTGCCACCTTTAACAGTTTAGCAAGCTGTGACATCCCAGAACTGCACATACCCTGCAAAACTTAAGACAAAAGGTCGAAAATTGAAGGATTTGCCCAGACAGCTTCACGCCACAGCCACACATGGCCGCTGCAGCGTCCATCTCTAGTTAAATGCTTTCCTGGGCTGCAGCCGTAGTGCGAAAGGTCCCCACGAGCTATGCCCAGGGACAAAGATGCCAGCATGGACCTACAGGTCCTCCTCCCCTTTGGCTGCAACTTCTCCTTCACATGTACCCTGAACATTGCCATTACCTGACTTCTGATGGCTTAAGCATGCTGTGGAAACTCTCCCATTAAACGCACACACACAAATGTTTGATGTGGCAAACTTAGGACTGAAAAGACCATCCTAAAATATGAGACTCCTCTTCCTCTGGTATCAAAGACTGAAAGGGCAAAGAACAAGAACATGTACCCTACAAATATACCAATTAAACTACCAGAAAGCACCAGGATAGGCATGAGTCCCACAAAACAGGCAGTCCTGAATTCAGGGCTTAGCCCTTACCAAGTTGTGGACTCCAACCTGTAACAATACTGTTGGTCAGTGAATAACAAGAAAAGCCAACAGCAATTGCAACACCCATGTTACAGAAAATAGCAAGGAGCACTAGCTGAGTTGTCAGCAGCACCAAACAAGCATGATTTTAGAATATAAAAATATCCCAAGCAGCGAAATGCGGAGGAAAGGCAAGGCCAAACATTGGGACAACATCTCTAAATACAATGCTGATTTTTAATTTGTTTCTTTTCACTTCCTTCTGCTCCGCTCCAGCGACCTGAGGTTGCAGGAGGTCTCCAGTTCACTGTCCTGGGCTTTCAGAGCATGGCACTGTTGTTACCTAGCCCATTACAGGTGCTGCCACATACCACTGTACTAAAGATCAAAGAAAGATTTAAAAGCACCTTGCAAAAAGCTAGGAATAAGGCCTCAATCCAGAAGAGAGAAAGCGCATCTTACTGAACCAGTTACAAACCAAAAGCAATACCTATCAAGAAGTAATTATCAGCCATCTTCTGAGGAACAGAGCAGTAATATCCCCATAAAAATCATCCAAAAGTCATTTAACAGCCACAGTGGAGTATTAGAAAACTAGAACATTCAAAATAAGGGTACGATACTTAGTGAAGAATTGTTTTTCGATGACTGCTAAGGGACCATTTTAAGTTTTCTATCACTTTCACTGTCTGCTGAAAATAAAAATGTCCCTAAATTTGTTTATATAAGTTAAAAGCAAAGTCAGGAAGTACTGAAGAACACAGTATTTGGATTGTTCCTAGCAAATAGTTAAGAGCAGTTCATTCCCAAACATCAAATTCCTGCCCTTGAATAATTCCCTTCTCAAACTAATCTGCTAAGATTGCAAAATATTGGTTAAAGGTTGTTTTTTGCTTTGCCTTTTTTTTTTTTTTTTAAATGGTGGGCTTGTTTGTTTGTTTTAAAGAAGTTATAGGGTTTTGTTTTGTTGGTTTTGCTATTGTATTCCAAAGCATGTTAAATGAGGTTAAAAGAGGTTTGTAGTACTTACTCCCAAGCAAGACCTTCTCTTCTGTGGTAGAATCCTTCAACTCATTTTTACCCTTTCCTTACGTTTATATTGAAATCTATATAAAAGTATGTCCATACTATATGTAGCAACTTTTTTCCCCCCATAAACACCAGTCTTCATCCTGAAAATATCTCCTGCTGTTTACTGCTTGAGCAAGTTCCTGCTTACACAAACCGATTTCCAATACACTGCAGAGGGAGTTTTACTCAAACTTTAAGACTGAAACATCAACTGAACATGAAGATGACTGCAACTTCCTGGTGAATATCAGCCCCATACTCCCTCACTCCCAGTAATCTCCTGTTAATTTTATCCCTACCATTTTTCCCCCAATTACATTTTCATAATTCACTTTGCTATGGTCAAAATGAAAATACTTAAATAAAAAGAATGTCCCTTCCTAGCAAAGTCTGCTTTGAAGACCTCTCTAAGAGCAACCCAGCATGAAAATCCCAGCTGATGGTCATCTGCCCCACATGAGGCGTCTATTCATATTACTTGATCAGTGACATGGAGTTACTGCCAGACAGTTCGAATTGTTGTTACTTTCTGTGTGACTGTGTTGATATTGTTGTTTTAATAGAGAACACCACAGTATTTCATACATAAAAATTTTATAACACACACTAGAAAATATAATAGGAAAAAATCTATTAACTTTGATGACTGCAACCTCTGTCTCCAGTAAACTGCAAGCTCCGTGTGTTTGCGCAGGGCACACTTGTTGATAAACCCAGAATTACTGAGTTAAAAGAGATTTTTCTTCTGACAGGAAAGATAATAACAGGATTAAGCAAGACAAGCAAATTCTTCATATATAAAGAGATTTGAAATTTAAGAGGCAGAAACTACAACCAATAGGCAGGAAATGCAGAATATCAATCTGATATATCAATCTGGAAGACACCTGGTAAACTAGAAATACACCCAGTCTTTCTAACTACTTGAAAAATTAATTCCCTGTAATGCTTTTGTCCCAACTAGATACTGCAGAAAGAGCATCTACTCATCATAAACACTTGCCACTGTTTCCACAGGTATCAGTGGTGTAGATACTGAAAAACAGAGCCACTGGTTGTCATCTGCATGACTTACCGACATTTTTGCTACAGTGTTTATCACCATGCATAGCTGCATGCCCTCTGCCATCATAAAGGTGGATATGATTGCTCATTTAACGTTACCATTCATCTAAAACAGAAATAAAAATCTATAAATGAAAAAAACACCACCAAAAAAAAAACAAACACGTTTTCTTTGAAGGATTTTAAATTATTGTCTGGCTCAAATAAAACAAAAACAAGACTTTCAAGTAGCAATAGTAAAGAATATTTTATTAAAATGGAAGCTTGTCAAACCTTATGTATCAAAACTAAGGCCATAGCTAATCATAACACAAAGTCAACTTCAAAAGGCTCTTATAATACGATATAATTTATAAATCTTATACAAAGCTATTTTACAAATGAGTACTCAAACACTCTGAAATGCAGCTTTACTTCTTCTAATATGCTGTATCAACTATTTAAGTGACAATATTTAATGACACAAAGTACCAAAGTATCAGTTTATAAAACCTGTGTTATTTTGATCTCTGAGGAAACTAATCTTCTACATGACTCTACAGAAACAAAGTACAAAATATTGGAATGGCAGATGTCACTAATTCCTCCCTTTTGCGATGAATTCATTTCTTCTTTTCTGATGTTAAATGTCTCCAGTCATAATAGCAATGAACTCTTCTTGATTGACTGTAGAAAAAAAAAATGATTAGACAAACAGCAAGTACCCATAAAACGAAAGAGAAAACAACGTATGTATCTGTATCATGCTTTTCACTTGAAGGTTTCCAACTTAGTATTTGTTGGGTCTGACAGATTGCTAACCACACTTTATACATGTTTTTTTTTTTTCCTTCTAGAACAGAGTTTTCATGGTTCTTTTTTTGCATGTAAAAGGGTAAAGTCAGAATGCAATCTTAATTACGTGTGACACTTAAGCCAGAATCTAGCTTGTATATAACAAGCTACTATTTCTAATGCTGAAAGTAAAAATATTCTAAAAAGAAAACAAAAATAATAGAAAAGTATTTAAAAAGATGCCTAAGCAAAAACATGCCACTTTATGACTTTAACATATATTAAAATGTTAAAAATGGTAAATAAAACATATTAAACACATGCTTCTCGAGTAACAATGCAGCAGTTCCAGTTACAATCAAATTCTGTTTTATTCCTCAAGTCATCATTCAGACCTTTGTGTTCCTCCCCCCTAAAAAAAACAAAAAACCACACACCCACACCATCATTTTCCTCTCTGCCAAACCTGTAACACTTGCCAAAATACAAAATGAATTTTAAGATAATTTACTAATGATTCAATAAATTAGCCAGAATTAAAATGGAGTTTTGACAAGCTTTTCCCCCGTCTGAACTTTCTTCATTTTACAGTTATAATTAACTGAAATTTTACACAAATGTACTCGAAGAAATTAAGTCATAATAATAAATTAATTAGCAGTCATTAATTATTTTGCTGCACTTATACCTGAGCTATTGACCTTACTCATATGTTAAAACAGAGCCACTGTAGAAGAGTTAGCCAATGAACATGTTCACTCTGCAACTAATTACTGCGCTGGGGAATGATTAGACTAAGTCAGTGAAACGAAGAGACCAGACACGTATGACAAATTTTCCCTGACAATTATCTACCCCAGCCAGCGTACCCAAGTTATTCCTAAACAAAGTATTGCAAAGCATGAGTTACATTTAAAGCCAGAAGAAAGCAAAGCAAATTAACTACGTTAAAGATATACATTTTTTAAAAAATAAACCTAAATCTGCCCTCTTGCAACACATTTAAAAAAATAAGAGACAGGTTATTTTAATCTAGTTTAGGACCATACATCCTGAAATGTTAGTCAGTCACCGTATTCTACTACACATAAGAACAACGTTGTCTGTGTGATATTAAAAAGCATCTCTACAACTTTATCTCATTAATATCTTCAAATATAACCATATATTTCTATACTTGCTAAATTTATCATATGTTGAGTTCAGATTATTACAACATTTCTGCAAGTCCTCCCTTATGTACTGGTATGTCTTTTCCACCTTAATTATACTTTAATGCATTTTTGTTCTTAGAATGTAGTGGCTAGCAATGATTTGATACTAATCATCATCATTTTGATGGTTTATGTTACAAAATAGATATCAAGAAGGCGTGAAAGAGCTGAGAAACAGTTCTAGCAATTTAAAAGGGGAATATATCTGGAACAGACGCTGAAATAGTTAAGAATATGAATAAGAGGAGAGGATGGATGATTACAAAATATATACAGGATATTTATGTATACGAATATTTATCAATTCATTCCTAGAAAGTGAAGGTTGAAGGTCAGAATGACGAACAACGAACAGATTTAAGGAAATAGAAATGATGAGTTTGGGCCTGTTTTGGCTCCATTATAATGCTTTACATTCAGCAATAGTTCTGATTCTTGGTCAGTTAACTGAAAACCACAAAAATATGAAACTTATTTTCCAGGGTTTGGAATTATCAATTAAAGCTTTTCTGCATATAAAACAAGTGGTATATGGTTTAGTTATACTGGTCAACAAGCAGCATATTGCTTTCCCTTGTTGAGCCTCTGAAATTACTTTAAGTTACACACAAAAATGAAAAGAGATTAGATATCGAAGCCAATAAGTTGCTTTAAAAAATACTTACAGGTTATCTTATTTAAGATAATTTCCAGTTTCACTGTTTACTTGATGAAGAGAGCAACAGTCTCAATCTGCATGACCTTTCCCAACAGCAGTTATCTGAAGAACATATCTGGAGCCCAAAGAAGCTTTTCAGTAAGCCACATTAAACAGGAATCCAGCGATGAAACTTAATCAGTTTATGGAACCACACACACATCTGGCAGATGACCACAGAAATCTAGCTACACCCTAAAACGTAACAACTAAAGTATGATTCCAACGTCTGACAAAGCTACTAAGATTTTAAAGATGAAAATGAAGTAGGCTATGGTCAACTGCACAAATCAGGCAAAATTATCAGTATAAAATTGCTGTTAATAATGTGAAGCCATTGGTTATTCTCAAAGTAGTCAAGATGTCAGAAGAGGGACAAGTAGTTAGCTTGGGCTCAGACTGCACTCCGACATTTTACACCTATTCTCTTCTACTGTTGCTTCTGAAGACTCTTCCCTAGTCTTTAGCAATCTTATGCAAGGTTGTGAATTAAATGGCTTGCGTTTCTCCTAGCTACATACAAAGTAAATTATGTATCTTTGTTGGCATTTAACAAGGAGTAAGCTCTGAATTTCCTCTAATTCACTTACACAATCAATTTCTACGAATACACTAAATCTATTAAAAGATAACAAATGCATAATTCTGTGTTGAGAAATTAATTACTCTTAAAAATTTTAAATACCTTTTGAGTTACTGAACACTAATCCTAAAATCACAGCCCAATCCCTTGCTCAAAGCAGGCTAGCTAAATCACATTGTTCAGGCTCTGAAACATCTCCAAGGCTCCAGTGCTTACCTACCTTCGTGGTCTGAAAAAGTTACAGCATCCAGAAAGACCACCACTGATTTTAGAGGTCTGTCTTTCTCCTGCTGCCCAGGACCTACGGCATACCCCCAACAGCCCAAATGCTCATTGCAGCATGATACAAATGCCTTCCTTTGTAGGTAAGCCTGCAGGCACATCAGCTTGTCAGTCCAATATGAAGAACTAAATGCATGTCAAATTATTCTATTTCTATGGTACTGTTCCAGGACATTACCGACCAGAGGGCAAATATTAGACACAGAAAAAGAGGCAAAAGATGGAAATACATATTACATTATTTTTACCTCTTCAGCCATAAGCCTGTAAGTAGGACACTAAGCACTGAACTTTAAGAAAAAATCCAAAACAAGACCGTTGTATTTTGTTGCACAAGAAAAATGGAAGTAGTGGATTAGATTTTTAATTCTAACATTTGGATTTGAAAATCTTTTCCCATAGTAATTAAACAGACTCGCTGTTCAGAGCATGCAATGCTCAGCTCCCTGCATGGATGTTCACCTCCATTTCCTATAGCTGAGGACTACCCAAGGCTACTACAAGAGCTGCACAGAACAATCAGACCCCAGGTATTATCAAGTAGATTGAACAACCGATATTTACGCCTTGACTGAATTTTCACCTCGTAAAGGCAAATTATTTACTATATTGTTTGGAATCGATTGTTTCTGCCGTAGGATTATGGAAACACTGTGTTTATGAGAATGGCTAAACAACTCTGCAGAAGAGGAACAGAATGCATTTCCACAATGTACCAAGGACTATTTTTTTTCCTTTTTTTCCCCTCAGTACACTGACAACATGATGGATGAGTAAGTTGGAGAGTCTTTCATGTGTTGCCTGGTTATGCGATGGACTACTGAAAAATACAGAAAGAAAAGGTCAAAAAGGCAAAAGGGAGTAACATTTTCTCCCCAGAAGTACTGTGCTGAGACTGACTGCTGTTTAACAAGAAACAAAGATAATACATGAAAGAAAAATTATGTATGTTTACATTATACATACTAACCCACCTCCTGACACAACTTCTACCCAGGTGTTTGTGATATAATTTCTCAAGACTATTCCAGAAATATTCCATAGCCAGTTTCAATACTGCACACATCCCAAAACTGGAAGCCAAAGGAAGTTTTGAAGAACCACAAACACAAACATCCCTACCAAAATATTCTCTGGTTCAAAACATCTTTGTTCAATAATGTTGCTAAGTGGAAATAAAATATTATAACGATAAACAATTTTTGCAACCTTCAAACAAACTGCAAAGAGAAATGTGGTAACAATTCCCAGTAACCCAGGTAATGCTCCTCAGACTCAGGATCTGTTCACAAGTTAGGCACAATGAAATGCGAAGCTATCACAGCCTTCCCTAGCATCAGACTTCCCTCACTTTCACGACATACATCATCATAAAGCATTATTACAGTTAATATGAAGAAAACGTGGACTTGGAGAGTTAAGGAAGCATATTAATTCAGTAGAGCTTTTTTTTTTTTCACCCTCTCTCCATAATTTTCTGCCAGAATCCAAGACCTAACATTGGATTATGTTTCCTTTAGATGCATCTACACAAGACGAAAACTGCATGAACTGACAGCACAGAGTTTCTAAAAACAGCCATGCTCCAAAACAGGAGTCACTCTTAAGACCAGCAGTATGAAAATAAGATGATTTACCTTTCTAAGGCAGATGTAAACATGTTGAGAATACTTTAACAGCAAATTTGTCAGAGAGTACCAGCACAGCTCAGTAGTTTCACTACAAAGATTAAGGTTCAAGCAGCCTTAATATCACATAACAGACCTTATTTCCCTATGAACACAACAATCTTTCAAATGTAACAGGAGTGTTTAACCACAAGTGGTATTATTCCTGTATTTAAGGCATCAGTTAAAAATGCTACCAACTAATACTTCCAGATTTATTTTCCTTGGCAGAAAAAGAAGGAGAACTAGATGACAGTGAAATTTTGTTACTTGACCCAGATGTTTGAAACTGAACAGAACAGTGACTCACAGGATTATTTACTTTTTCAGAATGAATCTTAAAAGCTAGCAGCAGCATCGGTTTTCTTTAAAGGACAGAAAACACAGAGCATTATGGATAAACAGTACCATATACAAACATTATGCTGCCAGTCTTTCATATTCAGTCTTGTGCTAGACTACTCTAAGAAAGAAAATTAACAGATAAATAAGGAAAATGAGCTACGCACACTCAGCTGATCAACTTGTATTCAAAATATAGCACTAATCCAAGATAATTATGACCTTCCTGAAAGGAGCTAAAGGTCTGTATTAACTTCCAGTGACCAAACAGTGATACATCAAAGACCATCCATGATCCTGATACAGATGTCTCCACTGGCAACTCCAGGAGAGCAACAGAGAACAAAATGTGTGTGTGGACTGATGTTTTCTACTTGCTCTCACCTCTATAGCTACACCTTCAAATAAAACTAATATGAGTCTTCAGAGAAATAAACAAAAGGAAATACAGGCAATGCAATGCTATTATAACTATTCCTTTTTCAAAAGGAAACAAGCTCAAAATAAAGCATATATCAAATAGCTAGTCTGGGT